>NC_064919.1:32666999-32957478 GCF_929443795.1 Astur gentilis
CATAAGTACCCTGATATAATGTCTATATATTAATTAAAAATAATACAGTTATGCCAATTCCCTGGAAGATCAGGACTAAAAAGCATCATTCTCAACAGCAGCTTCTTTCCACTCAGTACTGTGGGTGGGAATGACACCTCTGTCTGTGTGGTTTTATTTTGCTCACTGAGCACAGCAGAGCTACAAAAGGACATGGTCTGATGTAGACACCTTTCCTCTTTGGGCTAATGCAGCACTTCTCTGAATGTTCACTGAAAGAAAACAACAACTATCTTCTCTGGCTGACTTTCAACTTTCTGTTCTTCCAGTGTTTGTATACCAAAATCAAGATTTCCCATATCTGCATGATGGGATCCTTCCCACCATCACTGTCAAAGAGAAAGAAGCAGATCAGGGTGCTACTACTCAATGGAAAGTAATTCCATCTAAAAGGTGATGGTGAAGTGTAGTTCTACAGACTGAAGGAATATGCAACTGTATCTTTTAGCATAAGGTGCTCGAGCTCTTCCACTGTTGCTCTTCATTAGGTGGTGATGGTTCCCTTTAAGTAGAGATTTCATTCTAATGAATGTTACCTCTGTAGCTGTGTCCCGATCCAATATCGGGGAGGTTTGTTAAATGATCCCGAGGGCGAGATTAAGACACAAACAAGGTCAGATGCTGTACAACCTTATAACTTTTATTTCCTACAATAACCAATAACTGCGATAGAACAGAGGGCAGAAGGAGAAAAAGAGGCAGACCTAAGCAAGAGAACGGAAGAGAGGTAGCAAGACTCGTTACCACCACCACGAAGCCAGCCACGTCCCGCTGAGTCAGTCCCGATGCCGGTGATGGAGGGTCGGGTTCCTCTGCTGCCAGTCAGGTGTCTCTCCTTCAGAGCCAGGTGTCACAGTCCCTCTGATGTTTTCCAGGTTCAGGTCTTCTGTCTGTGAGAGGGGAGTACACAGTTTTCTTATTGTCCCAGTCCCCAAAATTTTTCGGAAAAGTCCACCCATTTCCACAGAACTCATTACCCTATCGGGCAAGCACAGCTTGGCAGGTGCGGGTGTGGTGGTTTCTTTGGGGATGTCTTTGTGCGTACTCTCCCATACAACAGCAGGACATTGAGGCAACATCATCCTGAGTCAGCAACTCAGCACAGTTCCTCACATTCTCCCGTACAACAGCAGGACATTGAGGTAGCATCACTGTGAGTCAGCACATTCTCCCATACAACAGCAGGACATTGAGGCAGCAGCAATGTGAGTCAGCAATTTAGCACAGTCCCTCACAAGCTGTAAGATTAGATCATCACTCCAATGGATTTATCACACTGCTTGGAGTTATGTTCAAAAAAGCATGTAAAAGCTATTGGAGGTTCTGACTACAGTGACCTGTTTTGTATTTCACTTAGCTTTTGCGCTTCTTGCAATTACTTAGTTCTGCATGCAGCTCAAAGGGTTAACAATAGCTTATAGCCTTTACTGAAAATTCAATCCATATTTCAGAGAGATCTTGTTTTCCTTCATAGAAGCATTAGTGCTCTAAGTAACTCTTTCTGAGCCTGCAGGAGAAAATTCCCATGATCTCTGCTTCTTTCTCCTGCCCATTTTGCTGCTTCTACTTAAAAAATTGGGCTTGCTGTGGTACAGAATGCAATTCAAGAGGGGTTTGCCTAATAGAAACATTTAACTGAACAACAGAACTGGTCTGGGGGTTTGGTTTAGTGATATCAGACTCTGCCCTTGAACAGCAGCTAAAATGCTCTTTGTAATTTATTGCTTTAGTTATGGGGACAACCAGTAGATAAAAAGCCTAAATACCCAGTTACTTCTGCAGCTTGTGATGCAGGATATTAAATGAACTTTGGAACTCTTGTTCAAGGGCCACTAATATTTCTTCTTGAAAATCTCTATTTTTGAAAGTAATCTCCAGTGACAGGATAAAAAGATAAGAGCTAATGTTAAAGTACACAGTCATAATAACGTAGCATCCTAATGCAAAGCATTTTTCATTACTTGAACACAGAGTTGTTGTGTAAAAGTATTTTTAACTGGATGCATACATCTTAGGATCAGAAGGAGGATGGAAACTGTCTGAAAACAACAGTGGAAAATTAATTTCAATCACTTTTTTATCTTATGAAAAAATATTTGCCAGTACAAATAAAAAAATCCGTTTATAGATTACTACCTTCTACTGTTAAATTGCCAGGGCTGGGTTGTCTCTTACAGAGATGTCACAAATCTCAAATTGTGTTAGGGGTATGCAGTTCACAAGTCCTTACACTGGATTGAAACTGCTTGTTTCTTACTTTTTCAGATGACAAATTAAGGCAGATCCTTTTGATATCCAGTTGTCATTTGGCCTTTTGGAAGGTAATGACACTGTTACCACAAGTAGAATGACCTTGTATGAAATGGCACAAATTTTTTTTTGAACTTTAAAGATTAGCATTTTCAGGACACATGCTTATCTCATAGAAGCATTATATATTTTTGTTTTTTTAAATCCATTTATCAGAGAAAGCAGGCTCTAAATTTCAGCCCAAGGACAGGAATATAGCAGTGTGGCTTTAGGAGTGTCTATTTCCTTATATAGAAAATTATTTTTGGTGAAATAATTTGCATGGTTATATAACAACCAAAAAGTGAAAGTATACAGAACACAGTACAGTGAGATGTCCACTGAGTTCTAATCAAAATAATTTTTAAGATCATATTTGTGACATACTTGACTTTTAGACACTCGACATTGCATTCCAGAATTTTCAAGGCACAACCATTATCTACATTCAATGATAGAACATACTTAATCAGGGGAAGGTATGCTTAGGAATCCCAATATCCTTTAACTGTCTGCATCCCTCAAGATTACAGCTGTATATTCAGCTATTCTTGCAGAGTTTTGTCTTTTAAAAAGCCAACAACTAGCATTGGGGGTTTTTGTCAGAAATTTCACATCAAATAAAGGCATGAAAAGGCCTTTTTTCATTTAAAAAACCCAACCAACGAACAAAAAACCCCCATGAAAAGTACAAGCAAAAAGAGCCAAAAAAAAGTTTATGTTGTGATGTTTTGTGAAACTTCCAGGAAAAAAACAGTAGGATTGAGGGTATTTCAAGTACAGGTTTCTGAAATCTATGAAGTACAAAGTTACAGTACACACTGATATAAATTTAACTCTGACCCCATGCGGCAAGTCCTGAAAGCAACTTTAACACCACTCCCATTCTTCTGTGTCCTGATGTCCAAAACTGAATACTATAGTAAATGTATGCCATATTTCTAGATAATTCATACTTACAACTGTACTTTGTCTAACATGGTGCAGTTAATTCTAAACTTCACTTATGTCTCACCTTGTCACTGAGAAGACCGATGTGCAGCTCTCAGTACAGCTCACATAGGTGAGTTCTTTAATGGAGAGGAGGGAGGTCTCACATATACTTTTGCCTTTTATCACATGCTTGGTAGTTGAAAAGGATCATGCCCTCACAGATCACTTTGTATCCCACTACTTCTGTTAAGCTATTTGGATTAATTTCTTCACTATTTAATGCAGCTACACTACCAGTGAATGCAGTTAGTATACTTACAAATAATTCTTAACTATCACCAACTCTAAAGCAACACTGATAAGGTTTAATACATCTTAATTGCGTGCTTCCTTGATTTTATGCATTCAAGTTTCATTAAAACCAGTATTATAGGAAGAGCATACAGCTCCAGTCCATTCATCAAGTTTTGTCCCTGGATTATTTGCTTAGAATAAATCATTTCAGGGAAAACAGATCTTGAAACGAAACCATCTGCACCCTTCCCAGTGGTTCTGAAAAGCCTAATGAGTAGTCAGCTGGTCCAAACTGGACATTCCCAGCATCTTGGGGTCCTTAGAATAATGCACAGCAGCAGCTTCTGTCACAATGCCTGGAGATTAGCACCAGGGAAACAGCTAAGCTGTTTTGAGAGAGAGGTCTAGTATACGTATTTCTCATAAATAAAGAGATGTCTTTGGAAACACTTATAGCATGGTTTTCATTCAACATCCTACGGAAGGTTTAGATTTGATCTTTTGTGCATTAAATATGTACATTTTACAACTGAAGGTTTTGAACAGAAAAATGGAATTTCAAAGAAATGCTTACCTGTGATTGACAGTGTACTTGCTCTGGCCCCACTCACAGAGTGCTGAATGGTACTGCTGTGGATCAGCTTCATAGTTCTGCAGTTCAAAGTAGATCACTGGTAACAATGGATTGATTTGCCTAGGTAAGGCATATCATGTAACCATTTCTTCATCATCCCAAGGACTTGCAGTCAAAACCATCCCATGAACGAACACAGTATCTTCAGGACATGGCCACTGATGAGAACATCAAAAAGTGGAAACTATGAGTAAAACATCACAGTCAAAAATAATTTTTAAAAATGCACTCAGAATAAAACACTGAAGTTCATGAAGGAAGGGAAAAGGTCAAAGCCACAGAAACTCTGCAAATAGATTTACCAAAATTATTCAAAATTTCATTTTAGTTAGAAATAATTCTGATGAAAAACTCTCTAAAGATGACGTGATCTGGAGTTAAGAATTTATTTTTAATTGATTAGCACTGTCAGTTTTATTTTATTAAGAATAATTACTCCTTGATAACTCTGGTAACAAATGTCAAAAGTACCTCCAAAACTCACAAATGCCTATTTTTTCCTGAGGAAAGGTTCTTTTGAATTTCTAAGCAAAACCCCAAGATTTTTCATTTTAGAATCAATAGAAGAGTGGTGCAGAATGGCCTTTACATCTCTGGAGAGTCTGTCAGGCCATGAGGACTATCCAAAATGGCAGCTGCTGGCTCCCTTTTTTCCTCTTAGCTAGGGACAATGAAAAAGAGGCATCCTGTCAGAAGAATAATACAGACAGCTAGCACCCATGACCCAGAACTCTGTGGCAAACAAATGTATTTCCATATAGGATGTTGGGGTTTCTTCTTTTTTTTTTTTTTTTACCTGTCAAAAATACTTGTGGAAAAGAAAAATCAGAGAACCAGAAAGACTTTAGGTTACCTTTTTTTGATCCAAGACTATAAAATCTGAGCATTTTAGTTAATGTTAGTTGCAAAATTTAACACTTAAAATGTGTACTTAAATCGTACTTAAATCACTTGCTAAACTTAGAAGTTTATGGCTAAGTTTAGCCCATCTGAAGTACTTTTAAAAAAGCCTTAGTGAGGTGGATGACAGTCCCTTTTAGCCCAGTATCCAACGTCTAATGGGACCAATAATGTCTATGATCTGACTATGCCTTCCTAAACTGAAATTTGTTTCTACAGCTTTGCAACTAATAGTCCTTAATGAATCTAACAGGCCACATGGTACGTGTTGAGAAGCTGAGAATATAAAACATGTTCATGGCTAATGTGAACAGTTCTGCATATGACCAGCATATTGTTATAATGCATTTTCTCAGCACTCTGACTCCTAAGATACTTTGACTCCACAAGGAAGTGGAGTCTGACTGAGGCACAAAGATTTTCAGCAGTTCTGAAAGCTTCCAATTTTATAATTTTGTGCAATCAAATGTCAAACTCTCATTGTGGAAGTGTGCTTAATGTTACATAGCATAGGCACACAATAATAAGCAGAAGGAAGTGGAAGTGACAAAAGGGAAGTTTCTACATTAGTGATAGGGTGGACAAGACCCTGAAGAGGAGAAGTTGAGGTTTTAGGACTGTGTAGTGTGTTATAGATGCTCATGACAAATTGGAGGAGCCAATTTGTATTAAATAAAGGATTGAATTTATTAGCAAGTGATAAGAGAGCAAAACAGCACTGGGCAGCCGGGGAGGCAGTGCTCTGCCACAAGCTCGCAACTTTCTGTTATAGTTACATTCCTTTTATACAGTTTATGCACCCCTCCCTTGTCAAACTTCACCTTGTCTTGTTTCTCTTTTTTTTTTTTTTCTTTGCTCGTGTAGGTTCATTATTGGGCGGATTCGGTCCATCTTCTCAAGAGGAAGTGTCTTTTTGATGTAGAATGTCTTTTGTTGTGGAGATACGTAGTCGTGGTAGAGTTAATCCCCTTATCTAGTAAATTATAGCTGTTGTCTTTCTGTTCCTTATCTAGTAAGTTATATTTGTTATTTTTTCCCTCGTGACTTTTACACAACATTTAAGCAAGCCCTGCTTTTCTTGTTTTTTTTTTTCCTACACAAAGCATTCATTTAATCACAATGTGTGTCTTCCCCCTTCCCGATTAGTATGTAAGTAAATTATCATATTGTTGTTTTAACACCATTAGCCGAATTGATTCTATTCTGCTTTGAACAAGGGCTACAACTTTTATCTAAAATACATGGACCAAAGGTCAAGATTAGCAGTAAGACTTTTAGGGGTAATTGTGGAGAATGTCTCTACCCCCACGTGCGATTTCATGAACAAAGTTAACCCGTTCATTACATAGCGTACAGAATTTCAAGCACTTGCCCAGCTCCAAATGCAACATTTGAAATGCCCTCTTTGTCAAAGACCCTTGAGTACTCTTTGAAGATGTGTCCACTGCATACTGCCACTCTAGCAAATCTCTCTGCTAAATTCCTGCTGCTGCTGAATTTAAAAAGAATGTGCTCTGCGATTAAGTGACCCAGTACATGCCAGCATGAACAGATGTAACATCAGCAGAAAAGACAGACAGAGTTTCAGGTTGTCAACAGGGGATGTTTGAAAGGCAAGCAGTGTTTGTGGTAACAAGGAGGACATCTGGAGACTTAGTCCTCTCTAGTTATCTTAAAGTGACATCAGTGGAAATTGGAATGCTACTGTCAGAAACCTGCTAGACCACAAGCCTGGGAAAGCACTATTAAGCACATGCTATTCAAAGAGGAAAGGGAAACCATAGCCCCTGACAGGTCAGACAGATGAAGGGAATGACCTGATCTCAGAAATTGGTGCAGTGCAATCGCCTGAAATTGCCTGTAGAGGTGCTGACTACCACATGGGCCTCAAGGGCCATGCTTCAGCACGTTCTTCCCACTGCCCAGAAGTCTAAGCCCTGAAGAACAGCAGCAGATTGAAACCAAGTGTCCAGCAATAGACTAGACTAATGTAATGGTAATAACAAATAGCAGACTTTTCAGTGGGTGTGCTGTGTGAATTTTAGATTTTAATTCCAAATTATCTTGGATAAAGGACTACACAGCAAATTTGGGCCAGCCTCTTCTTTCATATCTCTGAGCAGCTCCCATAGTTAAACCTGAGAGAAATCAAGTTCAGCATGAAATTCTCAGGCCATCTAGAAAGGGTACCCTGAGGACAAGATCTTGCACCCAGCTTCCTGAAGGCTTCAGAGAATATGCTGCATTGGCCCACAGAGCAGGAACCTGATTGTTTAGAAAACTACTGTAGGTGTTCTCTGTCTCTTCTGACATAACCACAAAACCAGCAATAGCTTCTTTGAGGGTTTCCAAAGAGCTCTAAAATAAAGATCCAGAAATGTTGTCACAGAATCAGAAGTGGACCACTTATCCCTTATTTGTAGCTATGTTTTTGCAACAGTTGCCTCTATAGAATAAGAATAACATGCTGCTTATGCAAAAAAACAGTCTCAACTTTTGGTATTTGTGGGAGGATGTCAATGGCACAAAGCAGACAGATTTACACCATCGGCAACTAAGGTTGCGAAGTGAAAATCTGGGCTTTTGGAAAACTAAGGGTCAATGATAAGCATCTGCAAAGCACTGAAGATTCTTGTGAACTTGGCAGCGTTCAGCAGTGAGAGAGAGGGACACCTGTTTTGTAAGGAGAAATGTCTTTTCCACAGTTCCTGGGGATGCATGGCAGGGCCTGTAGCTTGTCTGCACATAAAGAAAGACTAACTGATCTTCCAAAACTGGATGAGACAAAAAAACCACAAAACAAACAAACAAACAACAACAAAAAAAAAAACCAACACCTGAACCATACATCTATCAGTGCTTTTCTTCAATGGCTGTTAAAAGATGGAAGTGGTAGGCACTGTGGATGATTGGACAGCAACAACCTTGTTTGTCATTTTAGACAGGTTTTGGTGTAAAAATACTATACAGTGGCTTTTGTCATTATTTTTATTCTTAATTTTGGAGATGAGCTTCCTTCCCATGGACACATCAAAAAAGCCTGGCTTTTGTCGTATTGACCGACCAGCACAAAATAGTTCCAGTTTTTGTAGCTCAGTGACCATATGTTTTCTACCACATATTAGTAGAGTCTTCTTGGCAAGATGACAAAGGGTTTTGCTCTCAGACAGACTGTGTAGTTTCTCTCAGTTGAGATATGTTTTTCCAAATGGCAAAACTGAAGTCTGTCTGATGGAATTCCCAAACAGACAAACGTGACAAGTGAAACAGGGCATTTGGCTAGTGGCAGAACCAGCTGTTCAGGGTTCAGTGTTCATCATGGGCAGCATCTTGCCATACTATTCACCACTTCTAAAGGGCAGCGGGCAAATAAGTTATTACACCTTGCCAGAAGTGCAACATACTAACTCCCTTACAGTAGGAACTCCCTGGTGTGCTCCTAAAGTTCTTCTCTGCATCAGAGGAAATCTTACTCAGAGTTCTGTATTATCTTGAGCTCAGAGCTGAGATTATGGCAGGTACCTGACAGGGGAGTACTAATCTGTTGCACAGTGAACATCTTAAGTACAGGGTGCATCTACTGAATATGTAGCAGCGGTTCACTGTGCTTACGAAACACTGTACCGATCAAGGCAGTGACAAGCTGCCTTGGCTGACATCGGATTTTATTCATAACCAAGCTCAACACCAACATACTGAGTATCTGTAAACCTTCTAAGGAGTAAAGGTGAAAGTTTCCTGACAGGAAAATCCATTAAGAAATGACACGTCTCTAAAAACGATGAGTTGTGGTTAAATCTGTTGTCCTGTTCAGCCATCCTTTCTAGGCCTTCTCTGAGTTTATGAAATAGTCTCAGAAGTAAGGCTAAAAAATACTAGTTGTGGTTGTAATTTTTTTTTTATCTGGACAGGTAATTCTTCTCCCCACAACATACACAGAAGTAGAATACATTTCTTCGTTTCTGACTGCAGTGTAGGGTTTGGTGTTGGCTTGTGCACTGCTCTGTTTATACTTAACATGGAGAACATTAACTGAGAAAGACTCTATCGTGGTGACCTGTGATTCGGTTTGTCGTGGTTTCAGCCCGGCCGGTAACAAAGGACCACGCAGCCGCTCGCTCACTCCTCCGCCCCCCTCTGGTGGGATGGGGAGGAGACGGAGGAGAGAAAAGGAAAAGAAACTGGAACCTCGAGGGTTGAGATAAAGGCAGTTTACTGGGACAAACACAAAAGAGATTACAACAACAACAACGGCACTAATGAAAAAAAGTATACAAAAAGAGTGATGCACAGTGCAACTGCTCACCACCCGGGACCCGACGCTCCGCCACTTCCCCCACCGAAAAAAAAAACAGAGACCACCCCCCGGCCCGCTCCCCATTTATATACTGGGCAGGATGTCACATGGTATGGAATAGCTCCTTGGCTAGTTCAGGTCAGCTGCCCCGGCTATGCCCCCACCTCCCAGGTTCCTGTAAAAATTAACTCTATCCCAGCTGAACCCAGGACATTATCCACCCCTTATTCTATACCATCTACATCATGCCCAGATCTTACTTTTTTTATTTTTTTCCAATCAACCACTACAACTTTCCTTGTCTTATATATAAGTATATGGACTCCACCCCCTGACCTCGCACACACACACACGGTGTTCCTTTAGCCTATGGGCTATCCCTCTAATGTGTCCATCAATTTTGGGGCTCTATCTGTTGTAACAGTTCTTCAGGATAAGAGAGAGATGGTGTGAGATGTTGGGTTGTTGTACGCTGCCTCTGGAACTTGTGGCTAGTACATTTGGTGCAACTCATGCCCCTGGTCTGCAGGTCGAAGATGTTGATCTTGAGGAAATTGGTGGGTGCCAGTTCAGGTTCTATCGCTGTTGTACTTGGCTCAGTTTCAAAAGTCCATCCTGTAGTCATTTGGATAATTCTCACAATAATACCCTTGATATGGCATATAGACACTATAGATACAATGACATGCATTGGCAGGTTATTTAGCAGTTAAATATCATACAGCCCAATTCACTGGCTATTCTCTCCCAAAATCAAATCTCCCTGAGGTACACATCGAACCTCCCCATCCTTCTGCATCACCCACCAGGTGTACCCAGGTCCTTGAGCAAAAACAACCCCTTGAATGGGTTTGCTTCTGCTTGAGGGAGGACTAACCCAGACTGTCTTTCCTAACATACTCCTCATGCGCACTACAGGGACTTTATCCCCTTCTACAGTATGTGGATCTCTTGGTTGGGCGGGGCCAGCCCGATTGGCGGATCCTCTAGTATTAACTAACCAGGTGGCTTTTGTTAAATGTGTATCCCAATGCTTGAAAGTTCCACCCCCCATCGCTCTCAATGTAGTTTTCAGCAGTCCATTGTACCGTTCAATTTTTCCGGAGGCTGGTGCGTGATAAGGGATGTGATACACCCACTCAATGCCATGTTCTTTGGCCCAGGTGTCTACGAGGTTGTTTCGGAAGTGAGTCCCGTTGTCCGACTCGATTCTTTCTGGGGTGCCGTGTTGCCATAAAATTTTCTCTTCAAGGCCCAGGATAGTGTTCTGGGCAGTGGCATGGGACACAGGGTATGTTTCCAGCCACCCAGTGGTTGCTTCCACCATTGTAAGCACATGGCACTTGCCTTGGCGTGTTCGTGGGAGTGTGATATAGTCAATCTGCCAGGCCTCCCACTGTTTATATTTCAGCCATCGTCCTCCATGCGACAGGGGTTTTTGCCGCTTGGTTTGCTTAATTGCAGCACATGTTTCACATTCATGGATGACCTGTGAGATAGTGTCCATGGTCAAGTCCACCCCTCGATCTCGAGCCCATCTATATGTTGCATCTCCTCCCTGATGGCCTGAGGTATCGTGGGCCCACTGAGCCATAAATAGCTCACCTCTACGTTGCCAGTCCAGGTCCACCTGAGACACTTCAATCTTGGCGGCCTGATCTGCCTGGTGGTTGTTTTGATGTTCTTCAGTGGCTCGACTCTTGGGTACATGAGCATCTACGTGACGTACTTTTACCACTAGCTTCTCTATCCGAACAGCGATATCTTGCCACAGTGCGGCAGCCCAGATGGGTTTACCTCTGCGCTGCCAGTTGCCCTTCTTCCATTGCTGTAGCCACCCCCATAGGGCATTTGCCACCATCCACGAGTCAGTATAGAGATAGAGCACTGGCCACTTTTCTCTTTCAGCAATGTCTAACGCTAGCTGGATGGCTTTCACCTCTGCAAACTGACTCGATTCACCTTCTCCTTCAGCAGTTTCTGCGACTAGTTGTGTAGGACTCCATACAGCAGCCTTCCACCTTCGATGTTTTCCCACAATGCGACAGGACCCATCAGTGAACAGGGCATATTGCCTCTCATTTTCTGGCAGTTTATTATACAGCGGGGCTTCTTCGGCCCGTGTCACCTCTTTCTCTGGCGACATTCCAAAATCTTTGCCTTCTGGCCAGTCCGTAATCACTTCTAACATTCCTGGGTGACCGGGGTTTCCTATGCGAGCTCGCTGTGTGATCAGTGCGATCCACTTACTCCACGTGGCGTCAGTCGCGTGATGCGTAGAGGAAACTTTCCCTTTGAACATCCAGCCCAGCACTGGCAGTCGAGGTGCTAAGAAGAGCTGTGTTTCAGTACCAACCACTTCTGAGGCGGCTCGAACTCCTTCATATGCTGCCAAGATCTCTTTTTCAGTTGGAGTATAGCGAGCCTCGGATCCTCGATATCCCCGACTCCAAAACCCCAGAGGTCGGCCACGGGTCTCCCCAGGTGCTTTCTGCCAAAGGCTCCAGGTAGGGCCATTCTCCCCAGCTGCAGCGTAGAGCATATTTTTAATATCTTGTCCTGTCCGGACTGGCCCAAGAGCTACTGCGTGAACAATCTCCTGCTTAATCTGTTCAAAGGCTTGTCGTTGCTCAGGCCCCCATTTAAAATCGTTCTTCTTCTGAGTAACTTGGTAGAGAGGGCTTACAATTTGACTGTAATTTGGAATATGCATTCTCCAAAAACCCACAACACCTAAGAAAGCCTGTGTTTCCTTTTTATTAGTCGGTGAGGACATAGCTGCTATTTTGTTGATGACGTCCACAGGGATCTGACGACGCCCATCTTGCCATTTTACTCCTAAGAACTGGATCTCCTGCGCAGGTCCCTTGACCTTACTTTCTTTTATGGCAAAACCAGCCTTCAAAAGGATTTGGATTATTTTCTTCCCTTTCTCAAAAACTTCTTCTGCCATGTTGCCCCATACGATGATGTCATCAATATATTGCAGGTGCTCTGGAGCTTCACCTTTTTCTAGTGCAGCCTGGATCAGTCCATGGCAAATGGTGGGGCTGTGTTTCCACCCCTGGGGCAGTCGATTCCAGGTGTACTGGACGCCCCTCCAAGTGAAAGCAAACTGAGGCCTGCACTCCGCTGCCAAGGGAATGGAGAAAAATGCATTAGCAATGTCAATTGTGGCATACCACTTAGCTGCCTTTGATTCCAGTTCATATTGAAGCTCTAACATATCTGGCACAGCAGCGCTTAGCGGTGGCGTGACTTCATTCAGCCCACGATAATCTACTGTTAGTCGCCATTCCCCATTGGATTTCTGCACGGGCCATATGGGACTATTAAAGGGTGAGTGAGTCTTGCTGATCACTCCTTGGCTCTCCAGTTGGCAAATCAGCTTATGGATTGGGATCAGGGAGTCTCGGTTGGTGCGATATTGTCGCCGGTGCACCGTCGTGGTAGCAATTGGCACCTGTTGTTCTTCAACCTTCAGCAACCCCACAACCGAAGGGTCTTGGGAGAGACCCGGCAGGGTAGACAGCTGTTCAATCTCCTCCGTCTCCAATGCAGCTATACCAAAGGCCCAACGGTACCCTTTTGGGTCCTTGAAATACCCCCTCCTGAGATAATCTATACCAAGGATGCACGGGGCCTCTGGGCCAGTCGCAATGGGGTGTTTATGCCACTCATTCCCGGTTAGACTCATTTCAGCTTCCAATACGGTTAGCTCTTGGGATCCCCCTGTCACACCAGAGATACAGATGGGTTCTGCCCCTTTATAACTTGATGGCATTAGGGTACATTGTGCACCAGTGTCCACTAGAGCCTTATATTCCTGTGGGTCTGATGTGCCAGGCCATCGAATCCACACTGTCCAGTAGACTCGGTTGTCCCTCTCCTCCACCTGGCTGGAGGCAGGGCCCCTCTAATCCTGGTTAGAACATCCGTTACTCACTTTCTGCACACGTAAATCGGAAGTCCCTTCAAGGGGATCAGAAATGAGATCAGCCCATCTACTGCGTCTGGGGGACTGCTCACGGGAAACTGGAGCAGCAGTTTTCCAAGAATTCTCTTTTCTGGTTGCTTTTTCTCGCAACTCCTGTACCCGTGCATCCAAGACTGAAGTGGGTTTTCCATCCCACTTCCTCATGTCCTCTCCATGGTCACGCAGGTAAAACCACAGGTTAGCCCGTCGAGTGTACTTTCTCTCTCCTCTCTCTTGGGCAGAGGAACGCTTACTCCCAATAACTGCGATGCAGGCCTGTACAGGTGAGGAGGAGGACAGATCCACTTTGAATTGCTGGAACTCTCGGGACAACTCCTCCACAGCTGAGACACAGGCCTGTAGGGAGGAAGAGAGACTCCCTTCGTATTGCCGGAGTTGGACAGCCAATTCATCCACCGTTTGTCCATAGCCTTCTCTCCAGGACATTACTGCCAATGAGTTGGCATAGGTTGGTGGTGCACTTCGTAGAAACTTCCGCCACATGGGTTGTGTGCATTGGACTTCATCTGGATCTGTGGGTGACTGCGCATTTTCTGGATCATTGTAAATCACCTCCAGCACGGCTAATTCTCTCAGGTACTGAATACCTCTCTCCATGGTGGTCCACTTGCCTTGGTGACATGTAACTTCATCCCTGAAGGGGTATCTTTCCTTTACACCTAACAAAAGTCGCCTCCAGAGGCTGAGGACTTGTGTTTTTCTCCCAATCGCCTTGTCGATGCCCCCTTCCCTAGACAGAGATCCCAGCTGCTTGGCTTCCTTACCCTCTAATTCCACACTACTAGCCCCGCTATCCCAGCATCGGAGCAGCCAGGTAACAATGTGCTCACCTGGGTGGCGGCTAAAATCTTTTCGCATGTCACGCAACTCACTCATGGATAGAGATCGGGTAATTATTTCAGGTTCTGCCTCTACCTCCTGTTCTCGCGATGACCCTGGTTCATCTTCATCTCTCGCTAAGCGAACTGATTTCTTTGTGTGTTTCTTTTTCTGTACAGGGGCGACTGATACTGGCACAGGCTGGTTCTCTGGTTCAGCTGCAGTGTCTGTCACCGGGGTAGGGGTAGTCATGGTACCTGTTGTCGTGGTAGGGGCAGCCACGGTGCTTGTTGTCGGGGTAGGGGCAGCCACGGTGTCTGTTGTCAGGGTTTGGGTAGCCACGGTACATGTTGTCCTGTTTTCCATCTTTTCCCCCTTTTCCCCCCGAGGGTGCTGCATAATATCAAGCAGTGTTTGGTAGATATTGGCCAGAGCCCAGCACAGTGCAACGAGTTGTATGTCTTTGGAATAGCCACAGCATTTTTCTTTCAAATATTCTGTCACTTCATAAGGGTTCTGTAGTTGTTCGGGAGTGAACTTCCAAGTCACTGGCGGTGAGAAGTTCTCTAGATACTTGCCCATATGCTCCCACATGCCGTGCCACCCATGAGTATCCAGCTTTGGGGGAGATCTCTGAGTGGTACTCTTAAAGAGCGTTTTTGTAGCCCTAAACAAGACCTGAAACATATTCAGGAGGCATAGCACTAACAGCACACTGGCTTGCGCATCCCAAGGATATTCAAAATTCTCAAAAGCTGTTGTAATTAGTCGGAAGGAGAAGAGGGAGGTGAACGGACGGGGGGAGGTATCCCCCCCTAATTTCCCCATGGATTGGGTGTAATTCCCAATAAAATCCGACAGAAGGCGCCCAAAGTATGGAAATGATATCACTGCCTCATACAGATACCAGCTTAACCTCATGACCAGTGATGTAATCATTTCATAAGTCGACATTGCCCAGTACAGCAAAATGATAATCCCAATCACTCTCCCAGAGATGAGATACGCAACTACAGGCAATACATAGAGCATATAAGAGCTTACAAAACGCCACCATGTAAACAAATGAAACAACATTGTGACTAACATCTATATATCTAAAAAATGCGTTTGGCAAATTTGTTTCAACACGCTCTGGCCAGATCTGTCGTTATCTCAACCCTTCTGCCCCACGTTGGGCGCCAAAAAGGACTGTCGTGGTTTCAGCCCGGCCGGTAACAAAGGACCACGCAGCCGCTCGCTCACTCCTCCGCCCCCCTCCGGTGGGATGGGGAGGAGACGGAGGAGAGAAAAGGAAAAGAAACTGGAACCTCGAGGGTTGAGATAAAGGCAGTTTACTGGGACAAACACAAAAGAGATTACAACAACAACAACGGCACTAATGAAAAAAAGTATACAAAAAGAGTGATGCACAGTGCAACTGCTCACCACCCGGGACCCGACGCTCCGCCACTTCCCCCACCGAAAAAAAAAACAGAGACCACCCCCCGGCCCGCTCCCCATTTATATACTGGGCAGGATGTCACATGGTATGGAATAGCTCCTTGGCTAGTTCAGGTCAGCTGCCCCGGCTATGCCCCCACCTCCCAGGTTCCTGTAAAAATTAACTCTATCCCAGCTGAACCCAGGACACGGTTCTAATGGAGATGGACCCCTTCTGACGGATGGACCCAGAGGTACCTGACAGAGACTGACTGACACAAAAAAAAAAAAAGAAAGAAAAAAGAAAAAAACTTTCTATACTGTGATAGACATTACTAGAGAGCTGCAGTTCAGAAACACGTACAAAGACACAGGTGCCATGCTTTCAGCTGATCCTGTACTTGTGGTGAGTGTAGTTTCCAGGTAAAGACAGACAGACATGCAAGACTGTGTTGTCTATACTCACAGCAGAATTAGACATTACTTCAGTAAAAACATTACAAATGTCACGTTACTGAATGAATGATAGAGTGAGTAATTTGCACAGTGAGAAACACTGAAGCTCACAATACCTGCCAGTTTATTCCTGTACTTTTCTATTTTAAGAAACATTAATGGCAGATCATTTCTATGATTCTTACCAATTGAATGGATGTAATGAAATCCCACTTGTTTTGTTTCTTACAAGCAGCATTGCTAAAATAGCTTTGAGATCAAGGATGATCAGCTACCAAAGCACAAACATATCGAGTGAAATGTGGGTCCTTGCTTTCCCTTCTTAAGGGCATCAGAAGGGTGATTTTAAATAAAGACCTTCCAGACAGGTGTCTACATTCACACCTCAGTATCTAAATGCAGATCATTTTTGTTCTGAATGATCTTCAGAACCTTTGCTTTCCACAGGTCTAAACTAATGGTTTAAGTACTTGGACCTCCAGAAAATGTGCTAGATCTAATTTACAGTTTTGTATGGAAACACTCATCTTGCATTTGCAACAACAACTTATGGAACCCATGCAAGATCACATTAGTAAAATTAACTTGGAACATTCAGTGAGTCATTGCAAAACATAAGTGAAAATATTTGTATAATATGCAAGCAGTAGACTGAAATCATGATGTACTTGCTATGGAGACTGAATGAAAGAGCTCTTGGTGTCCGTTGGACGTTGAAGTTGCTAAGACAATGAGTTCAAATGACTACCAGCAGCAGAAAGCTTTGTATAATAGCGGAGTAATATAAAAGCATCTTCCACTTTCCATTTTGCTTTTCTTCTATTTCAGAACCATACTAAAAGTGAGAGATATCATATTCATAGGCTTCTCTTAAAGAAAAAAAAAACACATAAATTTGAAGGCAATTCAGATTTTCATTATAGCATAGTAAAAATTTCTAACATGAGGATGTAATGAAAATTGTTAACTCTGTGATGAAGTGCAGCTGGGAATAATCAAACCTAACAAATAATTATTTGCAGTTCAAAACTTATCTCCAGATTATGACACCTACACCAGCTGTCACCCAGTGCAAAATGAGCTACTTGACTGCCATACTTTTAACAGTTCATGTAGATTGTTCAATCTATCCACCTCCTGCCCAAGCACAGTGGCTAGTAGCTCTCAGCACTCTCCTTTCCATCACTCAAGGAGAACAGCTGATGGAATACCAAGCTATCTAGCTCCCAGCTTCACTCTGCCTCTGAATGTCTGCTCAGTATCTGTGTGCAGAATCCTTGCATGCATCAGGGACTTGTTTCCTATGTGGTTGTCAAAAGCTATGTTGTTGTAGGGAAGCACAATCTCTGCTGAGAGATATTGATCTCTCTCATGTCATGTACAATAAGACAAAAAAACCACCCAAACTAGATCTCTCATACTGTGTCAGCCAGCAACTAAACATCAGCTCATGGAATCATACCAATTTATTTCAGCAGTGGATCTGGCAACTCTTGAATTGCATTTAACACTTTACAAGTTATACAGTGACCAGAGAACTGGCTTTAAAAAATTATTCTCTAAATAAAAGATAAACTTGAGGGACATTCCCTAAAGGTGTTCCAAAATTAATGCTTTTCATCATGATCTAAGCAGAAAACATTGAACTGTTAAGATTACACTCTTTCAAATGCATTACAAGACAGAAATAAATTAAAAGCCTTCAAAATTATAGTAAAGCCAATAATAGTGTTCCTGTAGGCATACAAGGGCAAATGTTCACAAGAAAAACATGGCGTGATAGTGACTGTACCCGACTTGCTTGTGTATTGACTGTACAATATTGACTGCACAATATTGACTGCAGTGCCTGCCTGTGAAAAGAAAGCAGTATTTCTAAATGGATTTGGATGCCTTAAGTGATAAGAAAAATCATCCCTACTGCTCAAATAAATTTTCATTTTGAGGTATCATAGCAGCAATATACATCTTTTGTTCCACTAGGGAAAATACCATCCTTTTCTGGCAAACAGCTTTTATTACCCATTCCCTTAGCTCTTATTTTAATTTATTTTCTAAAAGAAAGTTTTAAGGCTCACATCACCTAAAATGCATAAATCTCACAGCTGTTTATATGCTCAGCCAGGAGCCAGAACTATGCGGGTGAAATGTTTTGCCTGCTTCAATTTACACTGATGTATTACAGAGACCTGGTGTTTGACAGCATCCATTTTCACCTAATTTGGTGGGAATTGTTCCATTAGCTTGCCAGAATCCAGCACTAAGACTTTTATTATTGTACCATAAAATGCCTAGTGCTTGCTCTGGCCCCAGGAATCCATTCCCCCTTCTCTCTTCCCATACAGTTTGTGGGCGCATCAAACGGTAGCTTCTGGAAAACAGAAGAGATGGGAAGAGCTCAGCTAATGAAGGAGTTGAACCTAAGTTAATCACATTTTTCACACACTTCCCTTTTCTAAGAACCATTTTCTCAAATGCAAGGAGGTTTTTCTGAATAAGGAAACTGAGAAAATCCCGAAAGCAGGTGCTCAACAAACTGAATTTACCATGCATTGAAATTCTCTCCTGATGCTTTTCTAAGTTGTGATCTGTTGCTGACTATGTATTCCCTGTTGTACCTGCAAGACCAGCAGGTCAGCAAGAACCAACGCACTGCTTTATCCCACCCACCTATTTTGATGGTTCCATCTAGCCAGATATACTGTTTGCAGCACTGGCCAGCATGGGGCATTTTGACAGAGGCTTTCAACAACTAAAATTTGTCCCAGTAGTATGCTTTTAATCATAATTCTTAACCAGTTACTCCCGGGAGGTCTTACTTCCTGAGGCATTTGAATTGTTACTCCCAAATCTTTATGGTGTGTAGCCGTTGTTTATACTTAGCAAAAGAACACTTTTCTTAAAAATAATTTTAAAAAACCACGTTTTTAAAAAATCTTACATGTTTCATATTCACTAGTCAAAACACCTTTGTGAAGATGTTCAAAAGCACAAATGAGAATTTGTTGCTTAATGATGCTTTATGCAACAACTTCCATGGGTTAATCATGAATTATGTTCAAGGTTTTTTTCACTTTTTAGCATTCAAAGTAGAGAAAATTTACATGAGTATTAGAAGCTTTGACTTTTTATATGTTATATGTATATTTACTATTTCATTGGATAATGGCTTTACCACAAGTACTCTTTTGTTAGAAGTGAGTTTATTAAAAAGTGAACCGATTTTCACTCTTTTTAACCAACAATCTTTACAATATAGAACAGTAGCACTAAGAAGGATAGAATTGACACTGTTATACCAGGAAGTTTGGACAAGATATGTTAGCAAGTGCTTGAAAAATATCATCACTGCTTTTTCCCGATCCTTATGCTGTTGTTCATGGTTGCAACTCAAGGATTATTATAATTAAGGTATTTATCTCTTTACACTGAATAGAAGGATGAAAATAGAAAATAAGAATCCTTCAGAGCACTTTACACTAGAAGCCTTATTTTGTCTTTTCTTTTTTCTTTGCTCGTAGGAAATACTTCCACAGAATAAGCATTATGAGCATATTCACATGGCTCACTCCAAAATTTAGTTCTGCTATTCTGCACCAACTGCCTACTTTCTCTCAGCTAGTTAGTAAAAGAATAACTACACAGGAAAAATACATTTCCCAGATTTCATTTCCAGGAATTAATATACAATATATTTTTAAATTCTGCACAGTATCTATTACATTGAATTGTAGACTATGAATACTATTTAAATTCAAGATAGATGCTTAAAATTAGATTAAAGTGTTTATTAATACTTTATGATGATCATTCTAAAGACAATTTTCACTGTTTCCTACATAAAGAAGCTTATTCTTCTCAGTATGCTTCTAATTTTGCCATTAAACTCCTTATGCATATTCCTGAATGAGACTTTAAACGTAAGAAAATGAATTAAAATTTTAATGCTGTTAATTATCTTAGTACTAGGTGTTATTAAGTCCTTGTTTCAAGCCCAGAGGAGCAAAGTTTATTAAATATTTTGTTCTTTATCTTCCCTATATTGTAGGGGAGGGATCTCCTTTATTTTGCTAGTACTTCCGTTTATTGCTATAGAATTCTAGTTTTTATAATTAATGTTATACTACTTACACAAACTGGAGTTTTTTTCCCAAACAGAGAGCTATGATGCAAGTAAATTGTTTTGGTTCAAAAACTGGTTCTAAAAGTTGAAGTTGATACCATCTTCACAAATGAACTCATATGTGTTTTGTTGCCTGATGGATTTAGAACAGAAATGTAAAGAATTAGAGATGTTGTAGAAACTGGCAGATAAATAGTAAACGTATGATTTACAGATCACATTACTCAGAATGACACAGGGCATATTAACAAACATGTATTTCTAAACTCATGGGCTGTCATTATTGAAGACAGAAGCACTCAGAGCAAACAATCAAAATTAGTTTCTTACGTACTTATTTCTCTACAATCAATGTGAAGAGTTTTCATATTAAATAGAACAGGTATAGGAAGAAGGTAAATCTCGTCATCTATTCTGATGAGAAGAAGCAAAGATAAAAAGAGGCCAAATAACTTGCCCAGGGGATCTGTGGCACAATCAAGAATTGTAAAAAAAAAATCACTGCAGTTCTACTCCAAAACCTTAAGCATAAACTAATTTTTTTTTCTGTCTTGTTTATGCATCCATTAGTTTGTATTGAAAGTCTCAAATTTCCTTATCATGAATGTTTCTAAGCATATAATATTATTTCAGTTCAGCTGCTATAAATGTCCTGCTTAAGCAGATTTTAGAGGATTACTGGGGTCCCCCTAGGAAAAATGAATAAGATTTAACAAATATAATATTGAGAACTTGGATCTGAACAGGTTCTTGGTATTCCTTTAAAGTGTTTGTGAAATCAGAAAGTATAAAACCACTAGCCCATGAAAAGTGATTAGTTGTGCAAAACCATGAATAACATATATAACATAAAATGTATAAATACTAAGAAGTGATTTACTAAAACATGAGTTAATAGGAAATGGGTTGAAGAGAACATCCAAGAATTCTGTGTTACATACCTACACAACAGAAACCAGATCTAATGGGTAGTACAGCCATTCCTCCTTATTATTTTTGCTTAACAGTGATTGTTAAATCAAATTTGCCCTTTAAGCTACAAAGTATAATTAATTTAACATAATTAGTTTAGAAATGTATTTAAGAAAAACCTACAAACCTGAAACACTAAATTGGCATTCCCATGCATTCTGAGGATTTCTGAATCAAGTCAGAGGAAGGCTTCAATATATGCTTTAAAATCTTGGAAAGTGCCATCCACATGGGCAAAACACACACCTGTTGCAGAAATACGTGTGTGTACACATATATATTAATGACATACCTATTAAAATATTTTCTTGTGACTTAAATTGTTAAAAATCAAGTATCAGGCTATACATATAACTTCAATATAAATGAAGGATTGTGTTTAAAGTATCTGAAGATATATGTAATTCACCATAAGAAAACATTTGTAGGAAGGCACTTGCAACTGCACATGGATGTCAAACTTCTTTCATACACAGTGACAGATCCATATCAGCTTTTGACATATTCAAGTTAACATAAACAGTATGTAAAAAAAAATTTAAAAGTTTCATATTCACATGTAATATATTAGCATGCGTTAGCATTTCAGGGAAAAGATTTTGAGACAGAATATTTCCTCCCTCTTTTTACACTTCTAGCTGAAAACCAAATTGTTGCTTGAGGGAACAATATAAAAATAATAGCTAGATGCAAGATGTGGTTTGTGATACCATTTACACAAACCAAATCATACACAAAATAAAAAGAACAATACAGCTTTCCAAAGCCTGACTGCTGAGCTAAAAGCCTGACAAGAATCAGCTTATATATCTTGATCATTCATCTGCCTTGCCTTCCAGATGAGCTGCATTATTCTGACACATGGGTAGGGAAGTTTAGAGCACCTGTTCAAGTACTGGAAGACACGGACCTGAAACTGCTCCATCCCAGGCATCCTGGATAACTTCATAACTCAGAAGATGTGATTTTCAGCAGCCACACCAGATAGTGGAGTTCCCTCCTCAGCCATCTGTCATTGCTCGTTTTCTCCCTTTTGCTCTATTCTTCCATAACACAGGCTGCTGTCCTATCTGTTGTGCCAAAACAACTGGATGTGTTATAATTACAGCCTGTCATATCAAAGAAAAAACCCATACTAGCTCATCAGACAGTAACCTGCAGTGGATCAGCAACTGCTGTGGGATGGGTAGACAGCTGCTGGCAGGAAGCAGTAAAGCTGCTCCAAAACAAGACGTTGCCTTCATGATCCACAAATCCTGTTCTTGTGTTCTAGGCATTATTTCACATACAGAAAGTCAACAATGTGCAGTGACTGCAGCTCCATGCAAGGTAGTGGAGTCCACCTCAGCCACCTGCTGAATGTGCTGTTATATACCATGTCATTGTTTTGTGGGGCTGTGATTCTTTAAGGGTATCATCTCCCTCTGAATATGGCCAAGTCAAAGAATAGATGTATCAAATGAATGCACTGGTAGTAGGATACACAGAACTCCTGAACCTTGCAGAAATATGTAATCTTTATAGTTGTGCTAAATCCAACAGGATCTCTAAGGACTAAAAAGGACGTGTAATATACAATAATCTCTTTAGTATCCATACAGCCTGAAGATCTGTTAACTTTTTTCCTGATTTTCATATGAGGTTCACTCTGATCTAAAATATTGCTCTGTAAAACCATCAGTGAAGTATCATACCTGCTGCATACCCTTTTGAGTTTTCTAGAACATTCTCAGAATGCAGCCTGAAATGGAGGGTTTTGTCTTCATTTCCCACCCCAGCTGTCATTCTGGAATACTCTGCCTTGGCTATGGAGGACAATACAAAGCTTCCCACTCTGTCAGACATACCAACAGTTCTGCACACAAAATACAGGTACCAGAAAAGATTTAGAAATCCCAGGATCTGTTTCAAGTTTTAACACTAAAAATTAAAACCCACAGTGCAACTGAGCCAAATGAACCACCTGCTGTCACTGAAAAGGAGGGGGTTTATTTGTTCTTCTTCTACTCTCTGACATGAAGAAAGAATTAAGTAAAACAATTAGGTCAGTTTAGCTGCTTGCAGATTATGCTTTGTAAAGTAATGCTCAAAGAATCTACAAGCAAGATTCATGATAGAAAATTACTAAATAATGCCAAGCTTGAATCAAGAGTGCCTTCTTGCAATTATGCCTACTGATCAGAAAGCTTTGCATGTGGGAAAGGAGGGACACCACCAATATAATTTACGATAGAAAACAGCAGTTTTCTCCATAAATAGCTATAAAGACTCAAACTGAATTTTAGCATATTGCTTAGATGCATGGTGGTATTGGGTCTGGTTGAGATGGAGTTAATATTCCCCATAGCAGCCCTCGTAGCACTGTACTCTGCATCAATAGCTAGAAAGGTGTTGATAGCACACCAGTGTTTTGGCTACTGCTGAGCAGTGCTGGTACAGCATCAAGGCTGTCTCTCCAACATTTTTGCCCCACCCCCCCTCAATGGCAGGCTGGGGCATGGCAAGATCTTGGAAGGGGACATAACCAGGACAGCTGACCCAAACTAACCAAACAGATATTCCATACCATATGACATCAGCTCAGATATAAAAGCTAAGTAAAGGGAGATGGAAGGGGGGCGGTTTTGTCTTCTGGAGCAACCATTACGCATACTGAAGCCCTGCTTCCCAGGAAGCAGCTGGACAGTGCCTGCTGATGGGAAGTAGTGAATAACATCATTTGTTTTTCTTCGCTGTTGCGCACGACCTTTGCTTTCACTTTATTAAACTGTTCTTATCTTGACCCACGAGCCTTTTTTTATATTTTCTCCCCCTGTTCAGCTGAGAAGGGGGAGTGATAGAGCTGCTTTGGTGGGGACCTGGCACCCAGCCAGGGTCAACCGACCACAATGGGTTGAGCTTGATCCTAGCTGAAGACTCTTGTTTCTGTATATCACATAAAACAAACAAGAAAATACACAATCATTCACATTTATGGAGCACAAACATAATACCTGAGACTGAATGAATTCTTCTACTCAGATTTTCAGTGAACTGAAAAGCTTTCATCCTTTTTTTTGAGATATATTTATCTGATTCTGTATATTTGTCACCATCTTTCAATGTGTCAGAAAAAATATCTCTTTAATACTCTACAAAGATATCTCTGATCCTAGCTACAGTGCCATGCCCTCCCTAGCTCAGGGTAATTTCAGCTACAGTATTGACAGATTTCTACTGAACATTAAAAAGACCAAAGAAATAATATTTTGTATTTCCAAATCTCCTGTTTTCTAGAATCTAGGTGAGATGAATGATGTTTTTTGATATATACATAGAAGTGGAAGTGCTTTTATATCACAATCAGTTCCTTTCAGTTGTTAAAGTACAAACCAGTACTAGTAGTACTAGAAAATATTTATGTCAAGCAGTAAAAAAGCATGTAGATATTGAATTTTCAACATCATACATAAGAAATTGCATACCTGATTTGACTATGGTCATTGCTGCAGCTGCATATGTATACTGTATATCCTTTCTTTGCCTTATTACCTATGTGGATGAACAGCTAATTTTGCCCATCTACTTACACAAGTGCCCAATTTCCTATGTAAACAGAATTAATGCATGTGCAAAACAAACACTTGTTATCACTTTTTTCACTTGCAGCCTCAAATTGTGGTCCTTAGCATGATTCAACATTCTTGAACTATTTTTGTCTTAATTTCAGATAATGACTTTGTAGAAAAAGGGTTTCAAATTCCATACAGAAATACTAGTTTCTTAGTAAGAGATAAATAAAACTTAGCAGGCATACAAACCATCTAAAACTACTGTTACATCATCACTTTTTAATTACATATGTGGACACGAACAGACTCTATCAAAGACATCAAAAAGCATTTTCATTTAGCTTGCCAAATTAAAAGCAGAAACATTTTCAAGGGAATGAGAAAAATGAAGACAGGTATTATTATGTGCTCTGACTTTTATCTCAGAAGGCAAATATCTGTGACACAGTAAACAAGAAGTAACAGTTAATAAATAAGTGAATATGAGAAGGCTATAATTCTACCTGCTAAATTTGATAGAATTAATTTGCTTTCAAGACTAGTGCTAGAAGCAGAATGAAAACCAAGCCAAGAAACCTTTACATGGTATAGTGAAGGAATATGCAGATGCTTTGCAGAGTTTGTCTTAAAGGGCTGATACATCTGCTTCTTACAATTTAATTCTGTGTTACCTTGTGGTTTTGCTTTTCCACACTTTTTTTTTTTTCTGGCATTAGTAGATTTTTCATTTTTTAGGGTCTGATAATTAACAAAAAAACCCAGATTAACAGAGTTGATATTCTCATGGATGTAGCATCTCTTTGAAATACTTGGATAATGCCTGGGAACAAAAGCTATACTTTTTCTCTGGACTAGTTTAGGATTTGGAACTACAAAACTCCAAAGTAACACAGTTGGCTAGTCATATTTCAAAAGGGAAAGGGACAGAATAGAAGAAAAAAAAAAAAAAGCAAAATTTTAAGATTTTAACCAAGGAGACAATTCATTGTGCATAAAAAATATCATTGGAAGAATCAAATATTCATGCATATACCCTAATAGAGTAAAAATATTGTCAAAAGTATTGTAATGTTAATGTCAAAAAAAATTGGTCATCTGTAAACAAGCATTGACTATCTGATGGTGAATGAACAAATCTTTTGCAACTCATATTGGGCTACAGTTTGCAAATCAAAAAGGATTTTATTTAGGAGAGATGCTCGAAAGCACTTGTTTTCATTTCAACAAATATATGAGTCTTAATCTTCAGCTTTGCAAAAGAGTTCAGAACAATATGCCCAGTTTTGGTTCGTAATTCTTAGTGTATAGGGAAAGTAACTAATATAAAATATGTAAGACAGGGCAGAAATAGAAGTTTAAGTGTCATACTCAGGTATCTATCTTTTAAAGTATTTGCTTAATGAAAAAAAGCAATTTCAGTGTAATGGAAATACAGACAAATTACAGGGCTTTTGATAAATACAAGATCATATAAAAAGGTATAAAATGCAACAAAGTAGATTTGGAGAAAGCACTTTCATATTTAAACAGAAATCTGGGAGACATATTTGAATAGAAGATCTGTCTCATCAGACAAATGTGCATTGCCCTAAATCTTTGCAGCTATTTTTATATGTTACAGTAAATTCCTTTATATCACATCTCACTCTCCTCTTATTATCACAAGTTGCTGAATTTGTTTCCTGTGTTTGATACAATGCAAAGTAAAATCTATTAATCACAACTGGTCAGGATTGTAAAAAGATAATTTTTTTTCCCCCACAACTAAAAATTAATTAATTAAAATTATAGTTAATTAAAAATAGAAGTAATCTAGAATCTACAAAAATTGAAGGGAGTATGCACAACAATGATACTTCACTTTTGTGCCCTAATAACTATGAGATCAACATAGTGATTCATGGGAGATTCAGGATTCTATGAATTATGGAAAACTTTTCATAACTAGGTAGAATGCTTCTGCAGAGAGGAAAAACAGCAGTAGCTAAAAAATGTAGTCTGCTGTGAATTTCATACCTGACAAAGGAGAAAAAATCTTTTTATACACTCATCAAGGCAACTTAGTGAATACAAAAGAAAGTGCAAAACATTGTATTAGGAAAACTGCCACATTCTGCAAACTAATGATGAATTGACTAGTAACACCTGGAGGGATAATTTTGAAAGTATGCTAAATAATAAGAGGTGATAGAGAAATTAGGAACAAGAATATGCTGAAAAGAGGTATGCAGAAAGTAGAGTTTGCAGGAACGCTTATGAACACAAAAAGGCAGAACAACCTTTGGCCATGTAAGATGTTAGGAGATGCACAGAAGATTAGGGAAAGAAAGCTTGTCAGATATCTTATGAATTCTGCAACATTTTTCAGATGGGAAAAATGGGGAATGAATGGGGTGAAGGTTTTGCAATGTCTGTTTTTCAACATATAGCAAATATCAATGAGGGAAGCAGCCATCTCAGACTCTCCAGAAATTATAAAAAATGTTCTCAGTGGAATTGCTGAAATCTTAAATGGCTAAAGAATTTAATCCCGGGCAATCAGCACCTTATATGTACTATGCATTCCTATTGACAAGACTCACAGACAGGCTGCAGTGGGTTAATGCTTTGAGAGAATTTGTTAGAGACATACAGGTATGAAATTAGAAAGCTAGAGAAATGTAATGGAAGAATAAGTCTGCCTTAGCTATATTTTAAAAAAAATAAAAGCAATGTTCCAATCAAAAGAGTAGAAAATATAGACTAAATGATGATAACATATTCGAAGTCAACACTGAGTCCTTTTAGTGTTTTCATGATGGTAGTAAGAGAGAGAACAGTTACCTTGGATTACAAGATTCACTTACCATTAGTATCATAGGTGGAAGCTATAACTGAATTTAGCATCAGTGTTGGCAGGTACAAAGACTGTGATAATTGAGGGGATTAGTACACCACCAATTCTGCAGCAGAATGTAGGAGATGTGTCTGTAAGAATGAAAAACTGTAATGACCTTGTACAAGTGACTGCGGTACTATGAGTGCCTTCTTCAGTGACTTGTGGTACCAGAAATAAATTGTGCAAATCTGTTCATTGACTTCCTCAATACAAGGAACAGATGCCTGGGCAGCCATGGGGGAAAAAACTTCAGGCATACAAATAAGCAGACAGCATTTCATTGTAAATACAGTGAAGGTATGAACTCAAGCAATTGTTGGTTGCTTCTGTTGCAGAGGTTGTACTGCTGCTATCTGCTCTGAAAAGACATGAAGATTATGCTACATGGTGGCTCTTTCAGTGAAAGCAAGAAGAAGATAATCAGCTGGGTGATGGCTAACACACTCAGTGGACAAGATAATAGCGGAGTTCAAAGAGAACAGCAGTATGGACTGTAACTGAAAACTGTGAGCTAGGAAAGCGGCTCACTGTTAGAAAGAGAAGACTCTGCATTTTGTGTTAGAAGATAAAAAATGGGAAATTTGTTTTTCATCTTGGAAAAGTGATGGACAGGGTATAATCTGAAGAAATGCTATCTGTTAATGTGAGAAATTTAAATTTTTAAAATATTTTTGGATAGGAGACTTCAAGAAGAGTACCTATGAGTTCACAGGTAGCATGAAAGAGTCTTGAGCTGTGTATGAGGACTACATGTCTACATTGAATGGAGTCTTAAGGTTAGAAAGCTCTTTGCTTTAAAAAGGTTTAAAAACAAAAACTTTGAGTGATATTAAGAATATTTCAAAGATACACAATCTTTGCTCATTAATCTATGACTCTGAGATCAGTAGTGATTGCAGGCCCTAGACTTCACTTATTACACCTTTGTCTCACTAGGTGCTTCAGTTTCATAGAGTAAGTACAATCCAGTGCACCTAATTTTAGACTTCAGAAAGTAAGTTGCCTTCTGTTAACCTGCTATCTTGAATCCTCCCCAGTCAATGAAGTAAGAAGGGTACCTCGCTAAGGTCATTATCTGATAATAAAACAGGAAGAATATCTAAAACAGATGGAATAAAAGTGTAAAAGAAATGGAATAACATTGTGCCTAGAGAATAGTTGTCTTTCCTCCTTCTGCTTTCTTCCTCTCCCTCCTCTTACCATGAATCCTAGAAGCACAGCTCAGAGACTACACCTCAAACTTGATGCCACAATTGAGTGAAGTAATCCTGCCTGTTAGTAACTAACACTCACACTACCCTTGTTTTCCATGACAAGCCATGTTTAGAAGACAGAAAGGTCTTTGGCTTCTGCAAATGCTTTTCAGCTTCAGCTGGCAGCCAGTTGGCTGTGTAGATTCTGGGTCATGTTGTGTAACACGCAGCCTCCAAAATCCTTCTTTTCTGAGAAATGCTGGAAGCAGACAGCCAAAGACACCACACCACAAGTGCTGTGCCTGTTATCTAAGTGAGGGCATCCCATGGCATCTCCCCATCTTCACAATAAAGGTTTTAGTAAAGTATCACTGCCATTAAATTCATACCAGATGTTCCAAACAAGAGATGCACACTTCTTGCTTTCCTTCTACATTTAATATAAAATGTAAGTTGTTCTGTGGGTTTGTTTTCATCCAATTCTGAAAACATATAATGACAGAAGCATAGATCATACCTTGTCCCCTAAGGCAGAGAGAAGTATAGCTGATGATCTCTTCATTTGCTTTGGCTGAAAACACTAATGCTCAGAAAAATTCCTCTGAATTGCAACTACATTTAGTCTTGAAAAAGCAGAAGCTAACAGTTCAGCACTAGCAAAATTGCTTAAATGGGCCATTGCACTGTGGAATTCCTCAATCTCTACCTGAATGCTGGTCGCTTGGATTGGACTCTGAAATAGTTCTTCATGATTCTAAATAATGTTTTTTTCTCACAATTCTAGTCATCCTTCTTGGAAATCTTCTGTACATTTGTATAACACTTTTTTTCCAAAATAGACTCTAAGATTTTTTTCCTAGGTGGAGTGAATGCAAATGAACATGCAAGCATTCATTAAATGTGACAGTAGCAACTTTCTGAAGAAAACATAAAAAAAAAAAATTTAGAAAGAAAACAGATTTTTGCTTCCAGCTTCTAAAAGCCTTCAGTGCACAGTGACTAAGCAATGGGACATTTTTTGAAAAAAGTATTTAACATGAAACAAAGGGCTTTTTATTATCTATTTTCTGTCTTAAACCACATATTTTAGTTTGACAAGCTTTCATTGCATCACTGAAGAAAAATAATTTTGTAACTATGAGAATTAATAAATTGAGAGAAATTCCTGCCAGGTTGGGATGAAGCTTAGTATAATTACATTGGTTCTTTTACAAGTAAACTCCTGCTGGCTTTAGTGGAAATGGGTATAAATACTTACTGCAAAAATCAGTAAAAGAACATTAATGGTATTCTTATTTAAACACACTTTCAGCAATCAGGATGAAAATAGACATTATGGAAGCATATATAACCATGTGTCCACTCACAATCTGTGAGGCTAAACTTCAAATATGTGGTTATTCATCGAACTGCTTGGAAACAGAGAGATGACTTTTTCCTTAAGTGTTTCCTTCCTTTGTACTGCATATTTAAAAATTAGCTTTAAGTTGTAACAAGTTTTGCATGGACCTTTCTGCTGAGTCATAATTAATCCAGTTGATGAGCGGTTTTGTAGTAACAAAATAATACAGTACTGATTCCATTAAACTAGTCACTATATAAACTTTGCAGAAAATGCTATTATGATTGTGAAACACTCTTTAAAGAAATATTCTAAATATGTAAGACAGGCAGAACAACTGTTTTTTATAACTGCCTCTTCCTATGCGCTCCAGTACCATCAGACATACCTGGATAACAGCATGAAAAAAACAAATGCCAAAAATTTTTTTTTTCTATGTTTGCCAAGGATATTTTCTTCAAAAAATGTAGCTGTCATTTGTTTGAATGCTCACCTGATGTCTGCATGAAGTGCTTTTGCAGGTTCATTGGTTATCTGAATCAAAAGAAAACATGCTGACTATATATTTAAATTTGCTTTCTGTTTTTTTACTGCAGTGCTGTGAAGTTAACAGATGGGCTTTAGCAATATGTCAACTATGTTTCTCAGTGGAGCAGATTTATCTACAATAGGTTTCAGTGTTTAGTCAGATGAACGTACTGATTATATAACAAGTGAAATTAAAAATTTGTGAAATTTGAATATGGAAAAGAAGACATTTGGAGCAGGAAAAGATGTAAAAGAAATGGTCTTGCAGAAAAGGGTATAACCATGCAGTAAATTAGCTGAAAGTTGACTGACTACATCTTATTACAATTTAACTGCTTTGTTTAGCTATTATAACATCCCATTTTCAACTGCTGGTTGAGCACCTGTCTCTGCTACCTGGCAGAAAGAATGGTCAGCCAGGAGAGGTTAGCATCTTGGTTAAAAAAAGGTAAGCAAGTGCCGTAAGTATGAAGAGACAGTATAAAATCAGAAAGATCATATAATATTTGTTTTTCATAATATTCTTCTAGGCACTCATGATTTGTGCCTTATGTTTTCCTCAGCCCGAGGTGGCTTCTTTGCTTTTTAGATTTCATGTAGTAGTTGTAAATGGACATTTTTCCCTGGAAACATGCCCAATTGCTTTTAGAAGCCATGTAAACTTTCAGCCTTCACAATGTTTTCAGCTAAAGCACCACTGAATTTTATTTTTTTTTTTTTTTTTTTTTTGCTAGCTTTTGGCTTAATTTGATGCCCAAACTCCATCTTCTGGGGAAAAGTGTTTATCATTTCAACTACCCTGCTGTTTCTCTTCTGACTCCCTTGATTTTCTCATCATAGAGCTCTCTTACTTCTTTCTCATCCATCTCTTTTGCAGCATGAAGTTTTCTAGTCTGTTTAAATGGTCCTCATTAAAAAAGCTGTTTCATACCTGTGATGATGCTTGTTGCTCTTTTCTAAACCTTTTCTAATGATGCAGCTTTTGACAGGGGAGGACCAGAATAGCACACAGGACTCAAAATGTGGGACCACCACTGATTTGTACAGTGGCATGGTGTAGATCTATACTCATTTCAATTATTTTCTCTTGGCTTTTTTGTCCTTTCCTGATTGTTGCTCTTATGTCTTCACAGAACTGCAAGTCACAACATCCCGATCAGATTCCTTTATAGGCAGAGTTAGAATTTTTTCCCACATACATTATTTTAAGTTTATCCATACTGATTTACATCAGCCACTTTATTACCCATTTTACTGCACAAGGTTCTTCAGTTTGCTTTTGATTTTATTTCTCTGAATATCTTCAATAATGTCACCTCATTGATCATCACCTTTTACAGAGCAGTTATAAATGTAGTGAATGGCACTGACCTTAGCAAAGAGATTAATGGGGTTTTCCTACTTACTTGCACCACTATAGATAGTATATATTTCTGTCCTCAGTTTCTGGTTTTAACCAAGTACAGACATTCCTTCTTATTCAATGGTAGACTACTTGCTTTACCAGTCTTTGGTTGGAGATTTTGCTGAGTATTTTGAATGCCAAGAGTATTACCATCCAACCACTCTGCGCTTCTTGACTCTTTCGAAGACCTCCAATAGATCTGTGAGGCTTGACTTCCCTTTACAAAAGGGAATTCCCTTACACCGTGGCCCTTCCCCAGTGTACTGCCCTTACCCATTTTTCCCACTAATTCTATTCCTTAAAATAGTTTGTTCATATTCTCTGCATCAACAAAGACTGGTTTGTAGCTCCTGAGAATGCCCCTTTGAATCCTTTTTTAAAAATTGCAGTCACACAACAAACTGCTGGTAGCAAGGCAATTTGAGCTTGTTTATTTGCATGTAAGAGAGTAGTATACTTTTTTCATCCTTGCATTCCTTTAAAATTTTGGGGTCAATACTACTGTGTCCTTGTTACTTGCAACTCTCAAATATATCAATATGTTCTACCCACATCACTTCTGCCAATATTAAAATTTGAGACACATCAGAGAGGTTTTAGGTTGGAATTACTTACAGTTCATCTGCTGTAAGTACAAAACCAAAGTGCACTTTATATTTTATGTCACAACCATTTTGTTCTTTGATCATTTACTTGAGTGGAGATTTCCAATTCTGTCTTTTGGTGTATTGGAAAAAGTATCTTCATAATTTTGTATGCCTTTGCAGCTTCCTCTGTGGTACTTTGAGTCACACCCACAACACATTTTTGAAAAGCAAAGAGGATAGGTGTTTACTATACATTTCCTCAGAACCTATATTTCCATTTGTAAGGCTTGATACAGGTACATGCTTAACAGTCATATTTACAGGCACCACAATGTAAATAAAACACTAAATTTGGAAAATATTGTGATTTGTTGAAACTTTGGATTCTTCAAGTCTTGACTACCAGTAATGCTGCCAGTCAGTTCATCCTATTTCATGTATTTATGAATAGGGTGTGTCTTACAACACAAAGGAAAAGAACCAAAGACACAAATATACCAGTGTGTAAAATCATCAACCACAAGTATATTAATAAGAAAACAACATAAATATTTTGAGAGATTCTATAAGGAAATTGTTTTATATTTTGTTGTGTGTTTTCTGAACATATTACCTTGGCAGGATTTGGCATCACAGAGGTAGGAGAGGTTTCACAAAACATAGAGCTTAAATGGAGCAGGAAGTTCCCACGAACTGAAATATCTGAAAAAAACAAATAACATGAATAGATTGCTCTCTTGGTAACTTTGGTTTAGTGCACTAACTCAATTTTAACCAACATGATATTACTAAATAAATTACATTATTAGAGTACTTTAGTAATATATGGTAAATTCTCTAGCTGTGATCTGGGAGACAGAATAAGCAATATTGTAATTGCACTTTGAAAGCCAATTGGAATTGGGCATTTTGGAATTGCTTGAATATCCAGGATAAATAACAAAGAGTACCAAAACCACAGAAAACTTATGGGAGACACAGTTAAGAATTAAACTTAAAATCAGAAGGTAATTACTGAGAATTGCAAAGACAGTAATTATGAGTTGTTTGTGCAATTATATCACAGCATAAATGATCTTTCTTTTGTATATAACTGTATCACCACCAATTGAATACTGTCATCCCGTTCAGATGTCACTGATACCTATTAAAAAAAAGTATAAAATTATGAAATTAATAACAAAGGAATCAGAGAATATGGATGTGTAAGCAAGGTAAGGTGGTGAGGGCAGGCAAAATTAGCACCTGATACATTAGTGAAAGTAAATATCAGCAGAAGAGCAGATCTTGAAAAAATGACAGTTTGCTATATGTCATGTCCTCTATTTCAGTACCCAGGCTTTAAAATGGGATAACAGTTCCCAGTTTTCCAGTGGATTGTCATTTATTCTTTGATAATAAAACACAGGTAAGTAACATGGTATATCTTTGAAAATCACAAAAATGGCAATGACCTGAAGGCCAATCTACAGTGTAGATTACATTTTGCATAACACTATAGCAAATGGAAACTTTTTAATCCTAATGCATCTTTCTATTTACCCCATAATACTATATGTGAGAACTACAAAAGCACAATTCTGATCTGACACAAACTTTGTGAAAACAAATTATAATGCATCATGAAAATTACATACTTGGTTCCATTGAACTTTTTACAGGCTCTCATAGAGCTAACATCCATGAAACTGCAAGATGACAGTTTCTGGAAATAATCAATTTCCCAGTTTTATTGCATCCTGTATCATCTTTTCTGCAATAGATCTTTGGCCTTACCCCAGTGAAACTGACTTCAGTCTGCAACAGAGAGTAAATTTTATGAGTGTTCATACTAAGAACAATTTCATATTTGGTCATTTTTTAAAAAAGTAGAAGCTTTGGGATTTACCATTTTGAAAAACACTGACATGGTTTAAGCCCAGCTGGCAACAAACCACCACAAGGCTGCTCACTCACTTCTTTGGCCCTGGTGGGATGGGAAGGAGAAAATATAAAGAAAAGCTCGTGGGTTGAGACAAGGACAGGGAAGAACCACTCACTGATTATGGTCACGGGCAAAAACCAGACTCAACTTGGGGAAAAAACAAAACCAATTTAATTTACTACCAATAAAATCAAAACAGTATAACGAGAAGTAAAACCAGACTTTAGAACACCTTTCCCCCAGCCCTCCCTCCTTCCTGGACTCAACTCCACTCCCAAATTCTCTACCTCCACCCCACAGCAGCACAAGGGAACAGAGAATGGGAGTTCGGGTCAGCTCGCCACACCTTGTCTCTGCTATTCCTTCCTCCTCAGGGTGGAGGACTCCTCACTCTTCCCCTGCTCTCCCGTGGGGTCTCTCCCATGGCAGACTGTTGTCCATGAACTTCTCCAGCATTGGTCCTTCTCGCAGCCTGCAGTCCTCCAGGCACAGGCTGCTTCAGCACAGGCTTTCCCATGGAGTCACGGCCATCTTTGGGGGCATGGGGTCCTCCATGGGCTGCAGGTGGGCATCTGCTCCAGCACTCAGCTCCATGAGCTTCAGGGGGACAGCCCGCACCAGTGGCTGCAGGGGCATCACCTCCTCCAGCGCACTTCCTCTCCCTCCTTCTTCACTGACCATGGTATCTGCAGAGGTGTTTCTCTCACATCCCACTCCACTCTCTGCTGCAGGTTCCCCTTTTTGAGTAAGTTCTCGCAGAGGCAATACCACCGTAGCTGATGGGGTCAGCCTTGGCCAGCGGTGGGTCTGACTTGGAGCCGGGGGACCCTCTAGTAGCTTCTCACAGGACCGACCCCGTGACCCCTCCCCCGCTACCAAAACCCCACCACACAAACCCAATATAGATACTGACCACATTTTTGGTCTTGAGTGTTGAAATCCAGTTTCTCATATTTAGACCTAAAATGAAAGTGACTCAATTTTCTGAAGAGCTAAGCACCACCAAATCTTTAAGCCCATCACTTTGGCTGTAGTGGCTTAACAACCAGAAACCAAGGCATCATTAGGCATTTAACTTTTGTATATGAATTTAGGCATATTGTTCAAAAACTGTTACTGTTCTTACAAATATAAAGAAGGACACAGCATACGTAAACTAGGTAGAAGTATATATCTACACTTAGACTATGCAGATGAAATCTTAGCTTCTTCTAAGTCAACAGTATAATCTCATCAATTGTTACACAGCTAAGACTTTGTGCATGGGTAATGTAGAATTAAGTATTTTAGCAGAATAAAGATATGTTTAGAAGAGACTGGTATTTCAAAGAGGCCTACAGGAATTATTTTTAAAATAAGCCTAAGGAATTAATTTTCTAAATATCACTAAAATATTTAGATATTTGATATTGATAACTGAAAATACCTGCCCAGCAGCACGTGCAATGAAAAATTGCAATCGATACCATTCTGAATACCCTTGTTCTTCCTCAAACTGCTGAAAAGCGCTTATTGAGTCAGAGCTTGTGCTCAAAACAAGCACTAGTGCAGCTGAGGCAGACACGTCTTCATATAGAGGTCCAAGTCCAATTCTCTATGAATTGTTTTCCAAGATTCTCTATTACAAACTCAGCAAGTAGAGATGCCACCAGAGAAAATAATGATGCAGTAGTATATAAATGTAGAAAAGCTGAGAGAAAACAACTGTACTTCAGTAGCAAATCCACTGCTTCTTGCATAATACCTGACAAAATCGGATGTATCCTATTTTTTCATCAAGGTACAAATAATAAATTTCAAGAATGAAAAGAAAAATCAGATATCTAGGGTACCTATCTGAAAATTTATCATATCTAGAAATAACTGCCTCAGTGTATCCACAAGCAGAAGAAAGAGCTCTCTGCAAGCTACTTATTCTAATAATATTATCTTTAGACTATAAATGCTTCAAGAAATTGAGGGCAGCTTCTAGAAGCTGGAACTGTTCCTTAACACAGGGTTGAACTACAAAAGAGAAGTTTTTCCAAGTAGTTTTGCTGAAGCCACGATTCCCACTGCATTCATAAGAAAAGACTAAATGGCACTGGTGGTATTTAAATCTGCAAAAAGCCCAATTATTCCTCTTGGCAGGAAGTACAGACAGGAACCATCCTGCACATCTATGTTCCTTCTTAACAGCTATGAAGCTAGAAGATAGTCTGGCTTAACACCCAGCTTGAATTAGCTCATAGAGAGCCCATGTCTCACTGTTTCAGAACTCCTATTTCATGATTCTTCTCACAGACAATTACTAGAGTTTTGGAGCAGGTAGAATTCAAGTGGAACTATAACTTTTGTGCAAGAACTTTACCACAGTTAATTTCTGAAACATGGTCAGTCTCAAGTCTCAGGAAGCTTTTGTCACATTTTCAGTTTTTTCTTCCTTGTGTTGCTCCACATGAAATGGTTCCAAATCATAGTGTCCCCAAGTTTCTGGATGAACATGAATTTCAAGGTACTTTATATATGAAACTACCATTATCTGTGCTATGAATTTGTAATCCATGCCATGTCAATAATCCAGCACACCTAGGTCATATTCATGACATGGTGTCTTCAAGCCATGGCACATCCAGTTTAAGAAGGCATTGCTTTTCAGTAGAGAGAATAATCAGTGAAAATAAAATTAAAAGCAGACAAAGGTTTAGGAAGTGCATGACTTTCAATAGGCAAAATACAAGTGCTATAAAACAAACAGCCTAAACAAACAACCTATTTCAAAAAGGCATTTAAATACATTCTTAAAGTAACTGCTAAGCTGAAGATACCTTTTAAGCATATCCATAAACATTCTTACACTCCACTCACATGTTGAAGTGCTAATCTGAGTATAATTTCCTGAACTCAGGCCAGCAAATGGCAAATAGCTTAAAATCATGCATGCCTTAGAGGATACCATATCTTGGAAAAGTATTAATTGTGGTCCTACATATCAATATTTTTAAGTCTAAACTGTGGAAAAATATCTTTCTCCCCTACCTACAATACTGTTGTGAACCTCAGATATCTAATCTCTGACAATTGTCTTTGACCTGAGCCTACTGAAGGGTACCTTAAACCAAGCCAGCAGGCCCCTGGAGGCAGAACTCCATTCTGCATCTCTAATCTCTTCTCTCTGCCACAATGGTTTCAAGACACAGCATAATGCTAGACAGGAGTTTGTGTTACTTTTTCTCTAGAAGTAGCAGTGTATTAGATGCAAAACTCATGTCACAAGATCACTAAGGAGGCAAGATGGCAAGAAAATTAACTTGTTTTAATATGGGGACAGCTGCAAGGTTATATATTCTTATTTTTGTTTTGATGCGGATAAATCACTACACCACTGGAGAGAAACAAAGAGAAATATTGGGGAAAACAGGAGCAGAAGAACCTGGTCCGTTCTAGAAAGTTCTTGTGTGACCTCCGAGAAAGTTGATTTAGTCAAATGTTACTTGATACTTGGCTTAAATTAATTCACCTCACATTAAAAAAAACTGATTTTAAAAGGTGATGAATATTAATCAGGCATGGCAATAGATGGTGTGAGGAACTTGCAGAATTTCTGTCAGTGAAGATTACTAATAACAGCTTAAGTAAATGCCTGTAGGAAGAGATCTAGTCATCTCCAGCCCTGCTTTGGAACAGGAGATGTGCACCCAAGGTCCAAGAGCATTTTGTAAGGTTTATTTAAGTATCTTGACCTTAAAATGTAATTTACATATATATGTATATATGTATGTATGTATGTATGTTTTGGAAATGAGGGAATTTTTATCTGTCACCTAAATTAAGGCTCAATAAAGAATATGCACTTGGAGTAAAGCATAAGCATTTTTATAACTTTCATGAGTTTTATTAATTTCAAAGAGAATGAATGCTTTCATGAGCTATAGAACAAAGTAGTTTCATCTACATTTCAGGGTAAATTCAAAAGATCCATATAATCCCATCTTTTGAGAAACACTTTTAAATTTTTTTCTACAAATATTCTAGTTTGCAACTGTGGAATTTTTAGTGCAATTTAATAATATACTATTTTAGGGCATTTTAAGTATGTGTAATCCAAAATACTATTTTCTTAAAAGTTGTATTAACCTAACCTGCTTAAAATACTTCAAAGAAACCTGATACATGTGATCTGTCTCTGGCAGACTTGCAATTACAAAGTACATGACAGATCCTTGAGTTGCAACAGCCCAGTACTGCTCATGAGCAGCACTTGTTTTCTGTTACACTGCTTCTGCCTCTTGCAGCCTTGCCATAATAGCACCTGATGTAACCTAAAAGGTCAGGTATTGGAATAGGCTGCCCAGGAAAGTGGTGGTGTCACCATCCCTGGAGGTGTTCAAAAAACATGTAGACGAGGCACTTCAGGACACGGTTTAGTGGGCATAGTGGTGTTGGGTTGACAGTTGGACTCAATGATCTTAAAGGTCTTTTCCAACCAAAACGAGTATATGATTCTATGAAGAAGTACATTTTTCACAGCATTTTTGCAGCATTTCTGCAACTACAACTGAACACTAGGAACAATGGAGAAAACTTTCTTCTCTCAATGCTCCAATAGCTACAGGACAGCTCATCTGGGTGTAACTCCCTAGTGGTCTGTAAAAGTTATCTCATGCTGAAGTAGACCTCACTCCACTTCAGCTGCTGTCTAGCTCTTCTGTTTGCCACAGGTGGAAGCTTAAGACCAAGGGATATTCCTGTCTTGGATACTGTGCACTTTTATTACATAATAATAATAGAAACTTAAAAACAAGAGGTCTTTCTAGCATTTTGTGCCTTCAGAGCCACACAAGTTAATCCCAAGAAAAGGGACTAGTTAGCATTTATTCTACAGGCACTATCCCAGCAGATCATGAAAACTGAGTCTGACTCTGATCAAAAATTCCAACTGGAAGACAGGAAAGTATATAATATGTTCAGAATGTTTTAAAAATAATCAGTTGATGACTGCTAGTCAAGCAAAGCAACTTCTCAGCTCCGTTTTCTGAGCAGTGTGGAGATCTCAAAGTTCTTTTTAACTGCAGAGGGGCAGCACAAATTCTCAAAATGTCAATATGCCAGATTCTACCAGTTGAGAAATGCCTTCTATGGAGAAATCTACGCAAAATTATCTACAAATATGAATGATTTTCTGGGAAAGGGAAAGGTACTTAAGTCTTTAGGGCTCCCTTATTTATGTGGAGGCTACACACAAGCTGGCTACCTTTTTGGTTGGAATGACTTTGTAGTGCAGACCGTTGGTCTATTAGGAGGTCAGCATAAGAGTTCTATAGCAAACAGCCATCTGTATATCATAAATACCACAAAAATGTCATGATTGCTCTTATTTTGTCAGAAGTCCCATGTGACCAATAAAATAAAGCTAGCAATGAACAAGCATGGCAAGAATAAAACTTACTGAGCCTAATAAAGCCACAAAATAAAACCATTAATACAAATAAACAAATAATATGAAACCGCAATTCAGATATACTCAAACTGCCTATACAGAAAGTTTGTGGTTTTGAACAGGCTTTACAAAATTAACAGCTTTTCTCTGTTCTGGGGAAGAGCCGTCTTACTGCATATCATAAGCTACTGTAGCCACAGACAAATAGTGGTTTTAATGACAACCATATCAGCATAACATTTAAAGCCTGAAATGTGACAATTTGAAAACATGAATAAAATACACTGTAAGAAAGCACTGTGTGCAATTCATGTCAATTTTCAAAGAGAGTTTTATTCTAACTAGTGGTATTAATGGGTCACATTTCCGAAAGCTGGATGATATTTCCTGTAGAAACAATTGTTTCCAGGAGAAACATGAAACCAAGAATCAGCACATCAATCATTTATTCTGATTTCTGACCAGGAACTGCAAGCATGTCTCCCGCATTTGATTCCTGCAGTGGGTTGATGAGTTCTTCGTTGTCCAGGACATTTCCACAAGAAACAAAAAACTGTCTGAGAATTTTGTCTTCAAGTTTTATATTCTTTTTGTCATCATTGGTGCGTAATGATTTGAGTTCTTGGATCTTCAACATCACTATGCATCAGATGCACAACATCACTAGGGAAAGATTTTAATTTCTGTTGGTTGCTTTGTCACTTGTGATCACTGCTTTCCTTTTCTTTAGTTCAGGGCTCCAGCAAGTCTCACTCTTTCCCACAAAAACTAAATCAGATTATTTTCTGTTTATGCACCTCTTAAGTGTCACAAAGAGATCACAACAGGGAGTCTCTCACCACCATCACTTGTTACTTCATCTTGGTGCTGTTGTAGAGCTCAAGCTCAGCCCAACTGGAAGCTTCATTTGACAGAGCGGTCAGCCCTTGACAGCTACAAAAGCATTGCACCTACTCCGTATTAGCAAATTTGCAGATGGAGTAGAAGCCATCCTTCTGATGCCAGAATTCTTAAACTTCCACCCCTTGCTGTAATAAGAGTGTCTATTTCCCAAACCAGTAAGTACAGACCCTACCTGCGCTGCACTCAGTACACTTAGGTTCAGGCTCTTGAAGCTGCAGACTCTTGGAGAAGACCTCTTTCTCATCATCTCTGATGCTGCATAGTCTGCTGACCTCCTCCGACAGCTTCTTTATTTGGCAACAAGGGCATACCTCCTGCAGCCTAGGAAGCCTTCACCCACTGCCCCAGCCTCAGCAAGAGGCCTCAGGCTGTCATGGAAGGCAGCATCCAACCTCCAGAGCTCCAATTGGCTCAACAGCTCAGATGCTGCAGGGACAGTTACTCCAACAGCTGTTGGGGACCATGCTCTGTGGTGCAGCAACACCATTGCTGAGGACACATGTGCTTTTCTAAGCCAAGTTGCTGACCCCCATTTTGCGCAGTCTGCTGTGCAAACTTCTGCATCTGTTGGCTGCCTCTCAACTGTTCCTGTTAGCTGGCCTCTCTTATGCAGTATTTGTAAAAAGCACATCAACTAAACAATAGCCTGGCAAGCAGCAACTCTGTGAACTACATCCTTCATACGCATAGGAAACCTATGTCAATCGTACTAAAAATGACACAGCATTAACAATAAAATGAAAAACAATTAAAATTCCATTAAAAAAATTAGAAATACACAGCATTAAGAATCATCCGTAGCAATGGCGTAGGAACAACCAATATGCAACATGTCTCAGACTTAGAAATTAAGAAGTGATTTATGGACAACAGGCATAAATGTGCTGCAAAATCTTTACATAGAATGGACTTCAAAGAGTAAACCTCATGATGGAAACTGCTTTACAGTAGACTTTCATTTTCTGTGTAAAATAAATTTAAGGTAATAAATAGGGAATGAGCTCTGGTACTCATGTATTAAAACTACCTAATCAAACATTAGTAGCCTGGTTGACATAGAACTTTTTGCATGTTTCCAAAAAGGCAGAAAATATTGTTTTTAAATTTCATTGTATTTCAGCAGATTTATTTTCATTTATTTGGCTGGACAGGCTTTCTCCCCAGGCATTTGATATAGATATCTATATAGATATAGATAACTTAAAGTAGTTGGCTAATCCCAGGCTGGGACATAATTCCCAGCAAACACAGCCTTTGTTACAAATTGCATGTCTTCATTAAAAAGTTAGCAATTACCAAAGAGAAATTTCTCTGAGTACACAAATTATTTCTTTCTGATTTAAAGGTGTCAGTTCATGAGGCTTTATCTATGTATTGCAACTACCAGAAAAGGACAAAAACTGTGCAGCCATTTGTTATGAATGAAAAGCAGGTGCGGATCCCTCAGTGGCAAGGCACAACACTCAGCAAGTAAAAGCTTTGGCTTTAATGAAAGCCTACTGTTATGACAGTAGGAGCCCCGGGATGCTAATTCAATCATATGGGGACCCAACCGGAGCGGAGCCCTGCTTAGGAGTGAAGCTCAAGGGAAAGCACCGCAGGGGTGGATAATAAAACTTGTGCCAATTAATATATCGTACATATGCAATGTCCTGTTTTGCTCATCAGCAAACTCAGGTGATGTAGTAGTGCAGCTTCTGTTGTCCAAATTTCAAGATCTGCAGCTGGCTGCCATTGTTGGCACCCATGCAAAAATAGGTGCAGATGGGGTGGAGGGGAATGATCCTGGGTTACCGTGACAATGGGATAAAATGTCCTTGGGACTCTACATACTCAGATATGGAACGTGAATTATCTTGGGTTACCGTAACAAAGTCCACTTGCGCCCTACACCATTTATGATGTTTTTGGAGTCTCTGGAGAATACTTCATATTTTTGATCCCAACAGTGTTTTGAGAGGAAGTGCTTTTCCAGTATACACCTACCACTACACCAGTTGCAAGGTGAGCATTAGGATGCCCATTTGTATAATGTTAATCTTACTCCAGAGAGGAATTTTTTTTTTTCTTTTTTCTTTTTTTTGATAACTGCTGTGGTACAGGTCACACAGTAGACAGTCAAAAGTTCAGTCACAAAACTAGTTTCATCTCTCCCCAAGGAAGCAGGTGAAGACAAAGAGTTGAAGAAGCAGTTTCTTAGTGTGGTTTGGAAAAAGAAACTAGAAACTGGATGTGATTCGTGTCCTCCTGATGCCACCTGCTGGGTAGGCAGTGAAAGAGTGTGAGTTCGCTGCAGCCTGTCTAACAGGTAACGCCAGCGCAGAGACCATCATGTACTGTTTGCTGTTCATTCACTCCTTCCAAAAGTCTTTCCTTGGCTTTCATAACTCTGGCTTCTGTAGTTTCTCTTCTTCTGCCTCTTTGTCCTCCTCAGAAGGTTTCAAGAGGCTTTGTCACATTTTTCTCTCTCTGTAGTCTTGTCTCTGGGGATTGCCATCAGCAACACAAAATCAAACAGCACTGCTGTGCTGTCTTAAAATTAATCTTCTTCTTCCAAGTCTGTTTCCAGAATAACAGTGTTGAGCTCTGGTATTTTCTCACAGTTGCCTCATGGTCTGTTTGATAAAGCATCAGGCTTCGGGTTTTCTTTCCCAGTGTTCCCTCTCTGCTACTTACTTTGCCACTTCCTGTGGGGCCTACTTCCCATTGATCAGACCCTTAATCTGTATTTTCTCTCTGTCCTGGTTTCAGCTGGGTTAGAGTTAATTGTCTTCATAGTAGCTGGTACAGTGCTATGTTTTGAGTTCGGTAGGAGAAGAATGTTGATAAAACACTGATGTTTTAAGTTGTTGCTGTGAAATGTGTTCATCTGATTCGTGTCAATATAAACAATGCTAGGGCCACATAATAAAATGTGACGCTCACTGTCTTTAAGCATTTTGTTGGTCCTCGTATAACCACAGGCCAGGAGGAGAAAACCAGTTTTGTTAACTGCACAGTGTTAAACAAGAGTTCCTAGGGGAGAACTGAGGATATTTAGCCTCAGAGATTGCAGTACTTAGGGTCTTGGTGGGCCATTTGTTGTATGCATTTGTTGAGGGGGAGTTGTCTGTTGTGAACTTGTTTGGTTTCTGGTGATGGCAGCTGGTGCTGTGCAAGGTGTCCAAGGTGTCAGTGCTGTGCAAGGTGTCAGCTGTTACACAGGATGTCTGCTGTCTGGCCTGAGCAGTGGGGAGCCTGGTCAGATATAAGTTTCTAGGAGAACTACTGCACCCACACAACCAGGAGGTGGAGTTTTTTGGAAAGACACGCCTAGTATGAATATGTAACTAATGTTAGATTATAAAAGAAGCTGTTTTGTTTTTCACAGCGCGCATCTTGGTAGAGCAGAAGCTCCTGGCGTGCCCAGCACTGTTTGCTTGCCTTTATTCATTTAATAAATTGTAAATTTTGATTGGAATCCTGTTTGAGACTAAATTCATTTATCACATTGCTAAGTAATGTTTAGTCTAAAGTCAAGGATTTTTCAGCTTCTGATGCCCAGCCAGCGAGAAAGCTGGAGGGGTCCAAGAAGTTGGGAGTGTACACAGCCAGGACAGCTGACCCAGACTTGCCAACAGGGTATTCCATACCATGTGATGTCACATCTAGTATAGGAACTGGAGGGAGTGGGGGTGGAGGGATCACCGCTCGGGAACTGACTGGGCGTTGATCGGCGGGGTGGTGAACAATTGCACTGTGCATCATTTGTATATTTCAATCCTTTTATTATTACTGCTGTCACTTTATTAGTGTTATCATTATCATTATTAGTTTCTTCTTTTTCTATTCTATTAAATGTTTCTTATCTCAACCCACAAGTTTTACTTCTTTTCCCAATTTTCTCCCCCATCCCACTGGGTGGGTAGGAGTTAGTGAGCAGCTGCGTGGTGCTTAGTTGCTGGCTGGGGTTAAACTGCAACACTCTTCAATATCGGACCTTTCTATAGATGCATATCTTATAAGGTATGCTTAAGTCTTTCAGATTCTTTATCCTTAACATCTCTAAAACAAGGCATTCTTTTTCTACTCGTACATTTGAGTTTCTCATCTGGTACCTCAGCATTCTTTTCATGAGCTTGATGACTATGATCTCTGAGGACAGCAAAGGAAATTAATTGGCATTCCCATGCAAAACCAGGTAGAATTATGATGAAAAAGTGGTAGTAGAATTTTTAAACGCAATAATGTGTTTTCTGAATTTTTCAAAACCGCCTTGTTCTACTAACAAAATTTCCTGTGCTTATTTCCCACCCATATCAAAATTCGAATAGAATATAATGTCCTAAAGGGAAAACAGAACAAAACAAAAAGATATTGAGTCATGGTTCTGTCTAAGTTTTTCTCACATAAAATAATTTCTGTGCTTTATAAATTTCAAAAATTTTTGCCTGCTTTTTTGAAATACCTTCATTTATTTTTTATTTTTGTTTCAGTCTGATACATCTGAAAGGAATAATACAATTAAGATGAAGAAAATTTTATGTGGTGATTGTGGAATTATATATAAGAGAAACTATCAACTGCAACATATTATTAAAAATTGAAATACAAGAACAATAATATAAATTTATGGACAAAAAATTCTTCCGGGAGAACAGGTCAGCCCAAATGAATCAAATTCTTAAGAGTGCACAGAAAGCTAGAATTGCTAAGATTATTTATCTTTAAGCCAGTTTTAGATTCTTTGGGTTTTATCCAACAGTTTGCCTTCATAGAAAACAGAAGAATCATCACTAAAGTCAGGGAAATTATCATACTGCCACAATTATCAAAATTTCAATTATTAAAATGAGGGGGGTTTATCAGAAGAGTACATCACTTCTTTGTTAAGCATCACTTCTCTGTTAAACATCACTTCTCTGTTAAGCCTTCTCAGATGATACAGCCTCTTTTGGCCTCCCTAAAATCTACAGGTTTTATCCTATGCTTTGGGATCTTCAACTTTCTTTATATTGCCTACATTTTCCTTTTTGCAGACTCAGATCACCAAAATCATGTAACAGATCTAATCTGAAAAGAGAATTGTTTTGAGGGGAGTTCCACTGGACCATGGTTTCTGAAGTTAACACATTATGATAGTGGACACACTAAATGATGCAGTTAATTCTTCAAATGGACATAAAAGTAGTAGGAATTTGCATGCTACTTTTGAAATGATTTGTGCTTATGAACATACTACCCTAAGGCAAATCTTGTGCCTTTCTGCACATATGCAGAACTCTTAGCTTAATGTATTTTTCCATTAATATTGGAGACCCTCTAGATGCAACCTGGCAGAGAGGGGGAACATAGTGTTTCAGAACTCTTTGGTTGAAAGCACATACCATTCCTCTTCTAGGGCAGGTAATTTGATCCTAAGAAAATTTATATTAGCTGGGTTTTGGAATTCATAAGATGGAAAAAATACATCATAGAATTTTGTTCAGTTTGTTGAGCCACTTTTGTCACTCATCTAGTATTTTAAAAGTATGGTCCTGAAAATTCAGCTGTTTTTAATATCCACAGTTGAATTCACTTCACTGGACCTCTCCATTATGTCACAACATCTAAAGATCTGGGCTCACCTGACTTTTAGAAACTCTCAATACCCTGTGATGGGAGTCCAGCTTTTGACTAAATCAATTCGGCTTTTTTATACATCTCACCTGATCTGGAAGATCTCCCAATATGTTTATAAGACTGAAATCCAGACTTCCTGCAACCTCTACATTTTGGCATTTCTTGATACAGCAGTCTATCAGCTGAAAAATATTAGTTGTTAAACAAGATGTGTAGGTACTCCTTAGAGAGATTTGTAACAATAAACAGTTGAATACGAGTACATAGTGACTGAAAACTATTGCCATTGAAAGGCCATGAACAGGACTAGAAAATTATAAGCTTGACCTCATTTCAGAGAAGATATCTGGCTGAGACTGTATTATTAAGAACTAATAGCAGGCTGAGGAACATTAGGTAGATGGGTAGGACTGCTTAGTGTTGTACTGGGTCTGGCTGGGATGGAGTTCATTTTCTTTATAGCAGTCTATATGGTGCTGGTTTGGATTTGTGACTAAACCAGTGTCGATAATACACCAGTGTTTTGATTGTTGCTGACAAGTGATCTCGTACAGTGTCAAGGTTTTATCTTTTGGGTTTGGTTGTGTTGTTTGTTTCTTTTTCCCTACTCTGCCTCCACCCTGAGCAGGCTGGGGGAATTGGGAATGGACACAGCTGGGACAGCTGACCAAAGAGATATCCCATACCATATGACCTCATACACAGCAATAAAAGCTGGGGGAAAGAAGAAAGGGGGAATGTTTGTGGTTATGGCATTTGTCTTCCCAAGTAACCATTGCACATGCTGAGGCCCTGCTTTCCAGGAAAGTGTCTAAACATCTTCCTGCCGATGGGAAGTAGTGAATAAATTCCTTGTTTTGCATTGCTTGTGCATGCAGCTTTGCTTCACCTATTAGACTGTTTTTATCTTTACCCATGAGTTTTCAGCTTTTGCTCTTCCAATTCTGTCCCCCATCCCACTGAAAGGTGGGAAGTGAGTGAGCTGCTGTGTGGAGCTTAGCTGCTGGCTGGGGTCAGCCCACCACATGTGGATATAATAATTCATTTTAAATGGATACAAACTGATCTTGGATACCTTTCACAAGAACATTCTAGAAAGAAAGAAAAGGAAGATTAATTTTACTTATAAGCTTCCTCTGTAGTGTTTTAAAAGCTCCATAATAGGCCACATAAGTGGCTGCTCTGAACACATTCAATTATGATATTTGAAATTTCATCTTCAAAATTATTCATGCTCTCCTCTCATCAAACCTGCCCACCTCCAGCACAGCTATAAGCTCTCCAGCTCAAGTCAGGTGAGCTTGAGTGAGAGTGGTGGTTCTTGGTAACTAATTGAAAATTACAAGGTTTGGATTATTTTCTAAGAGATTTTTTTCCCCTGCTTAACTCCTTTTGTATTCTCTATTTCCCTAATGTTTATTCCCGATCTCATTAGTAGGTTAGTGAAGGGCACTGCTGACTGGCAGTTTTCCCTTACTTGTTATGGAGAAGGAGAGACATACTTGAGCCAATATATAAATTTAATCTCCTCTTCACAGTCCTAGCAGTTTCATTCAGTCCCTAATATACAACAATATTTGCTGAGGGGATCCAGAAGAAGTTGCAAAACTGTTGGCTATTGGATTTCTCAAATACAGTAGTGTATATTTTTAAAAAGGGTAAGGGCCAGTAAAGTACAACACCAGTGAATTCTTGGTGTCATGCATGCCATTTTACCATTGACTGGGTATTCCAGATATCATAGGACTGCCTGATGCTGAGCACTTACAGCCATATGTGAGCATGGCCAGCTAGCTCTATGCTGGCAGTATGAAAATGAAAGTTTCAGTTTTCTGGCTTAAAGAAAAAAAAGATCACCAAGTCTTGCTTTCTCTTCAAGACTTTTCTCATACTGGCCTTGGAATGCTTTTTTCTGATCCTTCACCTGTCTCAGCTTCATCTGTTCATCTTAAAGGTTAGGCACTGTAGCATTAAGTTCAGCCTAAGATGGCAGAGCAAACATTTGGGATGAGATATCCCAGACCATTGACTTGATACTTAGAATTTGTTAATAGGGGTGACAGGTCACATATACAAACAGTATATGTAATTAGGAGCCTCATGCCAAGTGAAATAAATCTGCCCTCAGTCAAATGGCTGTAATATCGACAGTTTCTGTCCTGTCTGTAAAACAGACATAATGTTCTCATAATGAAAGATGTCTTTTCTCATGCTTGTATTTGTCAAGGTGGTTTTTTCAATAGCTTATTGAAATTTGGCATAGAGGTAAGGGAGAAAGTCTCTTCTGGACCACAGATCTTCAGAAGCTTATCCTGAGATCATTTTGTCCACCCAGCCTGGAAAAACTAGCTCACAATGTCACTGCAAATACACGGGTGGATTGCTGTGGTGATTCTGTCCCAATCATAAAGCTCCTCCATGGCTCCTCATGCAGGCTCTTACTCTGTACAAATGGGATACATGAGGCTTAGAACCAGAATCAGCTTCTCTAGCTGGAGAAGCCAGCAGCCCAGGGATGGGGTCCAGGGCATGGAGAAAAAGCAGAGGTGAGAATGTCTGTGTTTGACTGTGACCTGCTTCATTGAAGAATGACAGATCTGTACTTGCTCATGCAGGCTTGAGTAAATGCTATCTTAGCCTTCAATGTGACCATGCTGCTAAATTACACAACTAAATGTAATAATTCATCTTTTAATGACTAAAAAGTCATGAAGTCATGGAAGAAATAAATCATATGTAAGATAAATGGAGTACCTGTGCAGCATTAAATTTTTGTCTTATTTGATCAACTTCTTTGAGTATCTGACAGAAAAAATTCATAGCTCTCACCCACATACACATGGACCTGCATGTTTTTTAAATCCTTTCTACTTTTTCAGGTACAAAATCTGGTTTATTGATGTATCTCTGCAGCTTTTGACAATATTTGAGGCTTTACATTTTCTTTATCCTATTCTAAAAGCTTTCTAAGAAAATCAGCATAGCCAAGAATTTGGATAAGAGGCTTAAGAGATGAAATTAAAAACCCACTGATATAAAATTAGAAAACAATGTTTTCACTAAAACAGACTTGCATATTTTGAGTGATTTCATGTATAGTGCTTTGAAGTGATTTACCACAACAAATACTTGATAAAGACAATGGGCCTTTTTTTTTTTTTTTTTAATTATTTTACTGTAGATATAATATAAATTTGCTAAAATTGCCTCTCTGCTTTAGGACACCTGAAAGCTGAGGAGCAGCCCTCCTCCTGAGGAAAATGGAGGTTAGTATATGCAGCAAGAGAACAGATGTGCAAGCAGGGAAAGATTTCAGACATTACTGCTTCATAAAAGCATGAACTGAAGTACAGTCATCACCTCTCTAGTTTTAATTAATCAATGCAGACATTTCAAGGGCAAAATTCCAAAATTGCTAGCTCACTAGCAGAATGGGCCTTAATGGCTTTCTGATACTGAAATTTCAGGCAAGTCACAACAGGTTTGAACTCTCAAGACAGTCTGCTAACCAAAGAACTGGACTTTCCTTTTAATTCCAAAAATTTCATGAATGTCTAATCATGCTTGCCACAAACAGAAAATAAACAAGCCCTCTTCATACTAAAAATTATGCATTTAGCCTTTCTTATAAGTTCTTGAAGACATTTTAAAAACTTAATAGGTTTATGTGAAAACAAAAGTCCATCCAAATAACATTGGCCAAATAATGAGAAATTGCTAACACAGTAAACAGTGTAAACAAATAACTCAGTCAAATTAAATACCACAGTTGTTGTATTTAAAAACACTTGCAGTATGTAGTTTATGAACAGGTAAACTAAAAAATTATACCAAATTTCAAGAAACGAAACCCCCTACTGCTACACGTGTTTAAAAAAGGGTCTTTTATTTTCTCTGGTTTCTGTTGTTCTCAGTTTTGTAAAATGTGTATTATTTACAATATCATCAACTAGAAGTTATGCCTGCACTTTGTTTTTTAATGACACTTCCCTGACAGAAGAGGTTTCCTTATCTCTCAGATGCTGGTTGTAATTTTTTCCTAAGACATTCTGTCAGTACAGTCCCAAATGACCGCTGATTTAGAGCAAGAAAGTGGAGCTGAGTGCACACAGATCAAAGTGTGAGACTATTTGAAAACGCTATGTGTGAAAATTAATCAATATATGACAAACCAAAATGTAGCAGACATCAATGCATGTCATAGACATTTAATTTTTTTTTAGATTACTCTATCTTCTTGTTCCTATTTAGTCCTAGAAATTAGAAAGGAAGGTAAGCCACAAAGTTGGCAGCTTGTTCTGAATGTCTGTGAAGTTCAGAAAGCCTGCATATCTGAGTGAGGCCAGTTAGATGTGCTGTCAATACTAAATTTCTTTTAAGTTCGAAGGTATTCTTCACAGGGTTTTTGGTCCAGGAACATCCATTCATAAATGAACAGAGCATGGTGAAAAAAATCCATCTTTCATTTTAAATGGCTAGTGGGTATTTTGCTTGAGGAAAAATAAATATAGGATGAGTAATTTTTGCTATGAAAGGTGTTGATAGACACAAGCAGCACACTAAATGTAAGGGTGATTGGCGAATAGGAAAGACAGGAAAGCAGTAAGAAATGTTGAACAGCTTGTTTGGCATTTAAAAGAATACAAATAGCTTACATCACCGTCATGACAGGTGGTTTCATAAAAACTCCAATTTCAGAAATGCATGCTTTCTCTAAGGAGTCAAAAGCCATATTTACAGATTCTAAAGCTGAGAGAACTTCATCCAGGTTTCTCAAAGAATCTTTAGCTATTGCTTGAGTCTCTTCTGCTTTCACTTTAGCAATAGCTTCATCTTCCTGAACAACACAACAAACCTGAAATTAAATGTGCAGTCAAGATTTCTCAAAATGCAGTATTTTTTAGAAGAGTTTATTCTTCACTGTTAATGTTCACTGCTTCACTTAGAGTGTACAGAGAGAGACGGGAAACAATTATTTATTTCCTTCCACATGCACAGCAGCAGCCACTAGAGAATTAGAAACAGAACCATAGAACTCCCCAGGTTGGAAGGGACGTCACCTAGACCACCCTTTCATGGGAAAGGGAGCCTGGATGAAGTTATCTAGCACCCCATCCAGTTGCATCTTGAAAGCCTCCAGTGATGGGGAGGGACTCTACCACATCCCTTGGGAGGTTGTTCCAGTGATTAATTGTTCTCACTGTAAAAAATTGCTGTCTTTTATCAAGATGAAACTTTTCCTGCTGCAGCTTGCACCCATTGCCCTTTGTCTTCTCCATATGGTGCCTTGTGAAGAAAGAACCTCCATCCTCCTTGCAGCCACCCACTAAGCACTGAAAAACTGAGATGAGGATTAGGATAGAATGTTGTTATTTCACAGCATTAGCAGCTGTCATTCTTGTTAGCTGGTGGGCAATACCAAAAGTAAATTTTGCTGTATACTTTAGGCAAGCATGTGTCCTTGCATATAAGACCATGGAAATAGAAGAGAGCAACATTACATAAAACAAAAAAGGTACAAGTTATGAATTTCAGGATCATATTAGCAAGATGACAATATTTAGTTGTTATATGCTGGACAATGTAAAAGAATTACCCTTAGCTGGTCTTATAACTTTCTCCTATGTATCCTTTTTTTCATACTCAGTCTGACTCGACACAGGTGAATTTCCACAAGCTTGGGGTTAGCCAGTCAAATCCCCACTACACAGACACACAAAAATAAGAGATGTAGGTAAGGGCTAGTTGAAAAAACAAACAAACAAACAAAACCCAAACAAACAAACAAAAGAAAGCTATGGATTTTTTAAAAACAAATCTACATATTGTAAATAGCTTTTTCTTCTTGTAAATTATTTCTTGTTATTTCTGGTTATTCCCAAACTCAAAGAGCCTAGCAAGTAGCAACTTGGGCTGAATGCAAAAAGAGGCACACAGGAGAGAGCTGTACGATCCTTTACAGAAGAAAATTCCTCTACTTCGTTTTTCAATATGTAACAATTTCCTATGCTCAACTTGATAATTTTATCTTGCTGATGAATAATCTATATGATATCACTTCGAATGACCTTGTTCTTTTAAGTATCTGTAGCATCCTGTCACCACTGCACATTGCAGCTAAGATTTTAATGAGTTTGAATGTCCTGGTTAGGATAGACCCCACTGTCCCCAATATAACAGCTGTGAAGGATATGCAAGCCAAGCCAAGTCCTGTGTACCTCACTGCCAGTTCTGCTCTGACAGCATTTCTTTACCGGCAGCGCCAGTAAAGAACACATGTGAAATCTTTTTGAAAGCAGCATTCTAAAGTCTGTCATCCTTTCACAGGAACAGTCATGCTGATGAAAACAGCAGCACAGAAAAAGGTGATATGATATCTAGCTGTCTTTCCCTTCCAGACTCCCATGCCAATGCTTACTCTTGTATTGTTGGCTTTCTTTTCTACTGTGTCACATAAAGAAAAACTATTGCCCAGAATTTCTGATCCTTAAATATAAAATTTCTGCTGTTAGCTATTGAGCAGTAACGTGTTATCTCATATATAATCCAAGACAGTACTTCATAGCTGATCAGCATTTTCTTGATCCACCTTTAGTTTTTCCACCGAGGCCTCAAGATCTACTAATTTCTTTTTGAGGACTGTCTTTAAAGCTGAAAGACTTAATTTCATTTTATCTACAAGCTGTTTGTTTCAATAATTTGGATAAACAACAGTTCACAGCCCTGTTCCTGAAATATAAGAAACTTATGAGTGAGAATATTTCAAAAACCTCAGATTTTTTGCAGTTGCTGGTCCCAAATATTTTAAAATTTATTTTTGTAACCTTACCAGCTATAACAGTTGCATGGTATGTAATAATTTCTGATTTCTGTAATAGCCTGCTATTATAAAGCTCAGATTTATTTAATAGAGTTTTAATTGGCAAACAGACATCACAATATATTTATTTTAGTATTCATTCTGTTAAATGTTTTATCATGACTGATACTAGACATATCTTCACGTGAGGTTCAAAAAGTCAAAATTGAATTCATCTGGAATTAGAACTCTCATTTGGAATTCAAACTTCTGCTCTAGCATTGTACTTTGTGTTTTATACCATAACACAAATATAACAGGAAACAAAATGGGTAATATTTTCTACTTTTATTTACTGATGATGAAAAACGATATGTCACATAACAACTTGTCAAAACTCGTTGTCATAATTGTTGATGTATTGTTTATAGGTACATCTTTTCAAACTGCAGCAAAGCAATCAAAGAACAGTACAAAAACTGGAGAGAAAGCAAACAGAATTATATTCAGAAAATTACACTTACAAAAAAAAAATATGCTTCTTTTTCTCCCCCAGTATTCTCAAGTAGAGCTTCATTAATCCTAAATATGAAGTGGATATTGTATAATATTGTAATCAGAGTTCTGTTTAAAATGAAATTGCCATTTCAGTAACACTCATATGGATATCCACCTATTATGAATAGTTTCTCTTTTATATAATCACTTCCAAGATCAATATTCAACAAAAATGTCCTGGATACAGAAAGAAGTGCTTCTCTTGGAGATTGCAGGGAGGAAAACTTATCTCAAAAGCAACTCTTCTCATGTACATAAGCTCAAAGAATATTTGGGTTTCATGAAAGCTCCTAAAGAGGGCAAAATTCAGAATGCAAAATACTACTGTTGGAGAAATATTTTTTTTGAGAGAGAGATTCCTATTAATCAGCTTGCAAGAAATTAAAGTCAAAAATATGATGTGCTACATAATTCTGGCTGACATCTTGGGGCCAAATATTTATTTATTCTGCTATTAACACAAGCGTGTACATATAATTCTTGTTGTTTGCTATTTTGACACCACAAACATTGCTGGATCACAGTAACCCCAAATCTGCATGAACCAATCTATTGCACAGCAGACCTCAAAGGGTGGAAATATTTGATGTTATGCATGAAAAGTCTCTCCTGTAGGACAAATAACATACACAGAACAAATAAACTGGATTAAGAAAGGATTAAAATATCTGCTCAAAAGTAAACAGAAATGTCCACAGTCAAAATAGGGTGGTAATAATTAGAACTTCTACTCAAATGCAACCTTGTCCAGCCATATACTGCAAGGAGCAGTAAAATGTTGGCTCATTACCTAACAAGCTGTTTTTTCATTTTCAGCATTTACAAGTGCCACAAGTGAATGAATAGCTAAAAAAAATAATTATACTATTCATCACTTAATTCACAAAAATTGTGCAGAGTAAACCCTTAGCTGACAATATTTGATCGCAATTTTTCATGTCCAGAAGATAATTGTCACCACTTGTTGACAAAGACAGGAATGACAGGTAAAGTAGTTCTATAGTTCTCTAATATTAAAAGATAATAGGTGAAATGAAAACATCAGCTGCACACTTCCCATCATGACTGAGATAGCCATGGCAAGTTTCTTCTAATATTGTTTGCTTGCTAGAATGTCAGAACCATGAAAATTATGGTTGACCACCTCTGAGAGAATGCTCAACTCCTTTCAAACTTCAGTGAGCACAGATTTTTTTAAGAAGTCAATTATCTCTTCTGTGAGTGATTATTTAGATGTGGCAAAACAATTTATATGATTTCTATGCAGGACAAACAAAATCTTTCATCTCCAACACAAATGTGGTCTGTCAAAAATTACCTTAGTTCTCAACCTGTATCAATAATTCATTCAATAAATATAAATTAAATGAAGAATCCTGTCTGTCCTTTCAAGTATTTTTAAAGAAAGGTGTGGAAAGTACTTCTGGAATGAACTATTCCTGTCATGTGTTGTGCCTTATAATAATAATGTGCATTCAGATGAAATAATCATATTTGGAGACATTATCATGGAGGACCAAACATCAGAAGTAGAAACTCATCTTTTTGCATGAACTCAAGAACTGGTCTAACAATTCTTTTAATAAGAAAGATATTCACACAGACATTCCTGTATGCTTTAATGATCTAACAGAGTTTTAAATAACAGTGACCATAAATCTGATAATTTTATATATGTTTATTGGTATATTTGCAATATATATTAAGAGCAGTTTAAGCTCTAGCCCTACTTTTTAAAAAACAGTTTAAACCCTAGTTTAAAACCCCAGTTCTCTGGATCCTGAATTTAATGACCTTTGACTTCACAGTGTGCCACAGTCTGGCTTCTATCAGATATTTCTCACAGGACAGGATGAATCTTCCTCTGGAATGTATTTTTTCTCTTGACTGATTATGACATGGTAATATAGAGGGGAGGCAGATATTTCTTATCTGGACAGCTAAATTTAAATGAGGTTAATCTCACCAAAATGCCTGGCATGTAGCCTGGCTCATGTTGACAGTCTGCCCACACTCAGAAATTGTTACCAAAAGGAAATAATTAATAATTGTTTCTGGTATAGCAAAAAGATTACAGGTTATGTTTCCAAAACTATTAGAATCAAAAACCTCAGCTGAAGAAAAAACCATGTGTATGGTTTCATTTCCATTACTACTGGAACTGTACTCTATTAAATCAAGTAGCAATGTGGATTTTATCTTGATCAGCCCTGTGCCACTGGTTGCATGATTCAGAGTTGATATGCAGAGGTTTTCAGCCTTAGTGCACTGAACGTACTACTTTAAATGTTTTGAAATGTTTAAATGTTTGAATTCTCAGAGGGAATTTATACCAGCCTACTACATTTCAGTGCATTGCTGTGGTAGTTTTTATTTTGTAGAATAAGCTATAAAGTTCCTACTGTGAACGAAAGCTTCACAAAATAGGAAATGGAAAGTTTACTAAGGATTTCAACCAGCCTAGTCTCTTGAATATTAAATGAGAGAACACATTGTGGCATACTTACTTGGTGCTTCTGCTCTTAGTCTGAGGGTTTTACTAGGTTTTTTGTTTAAGCATTGCAAAAAAGTTTTTAAACATGAAGACCAACAAACTTTGTAATGAGGTCCTTGTTCTTCTTCCAAACATTTTTCCTGACATTTAAACCCCCAGAAGAAGAAACAAACAAATAAGTACATGGGTAGGATACATACTTAATATGGTTTATGAAAATAAAAGATATTTCTTTGCTAAATAATGATTTGGGAGCTTAATTCCACAAAAAAGGGTGACATGAATTGAGCTTGTGTAACCATTTTAGTCTCCTTCAATGTGACGTTTCCTAATAAATCTGCTTGTACAAGTTAGTTTCCTCTAAAGAAAAGTATTTTGATTCAGAACTTTTCCTTTTGGGTTTAAGGACAAATTATATTGAACTTTGTTTAATCCAAAGGTTGTTTTCTGTCTTCTCTGCTATTCAAAATACATTGTTGTGGAGTTTGCAGGAGAAAATTCTAGAGAAGGCTGAAGCAAAAGGAGAAACATGGAGAAGCAGATTGTAGCATATCAGCTTTTCTTTAGTATCCTTGAGATGTGGCCATATTTAGCTACTTCCCTATGTTTCTTAACAATCTTTCTATGGCAAAGCCTGCCTTGACAAAATTAGCAATGCTTCGTAGGTCAGATTTCTACATCATTTTTCCACACAGTTTCCCCCTCACCATCTCTGCATGCCTTTTCCTGGGGATGCTGCATGTCCTTGAATACACTGGTCAGGGGTCAAGATGTCTAGATCTCACTGTCTCCATCCAGATTAACTGAGGTGTCTCTGCAACATGCACTTTTGTGTCCAGAGAATCAAGAAATGTGTTTTGGATTCATAGAGTGACCCTTCACTTAACATTTATTAGGCAGAGATGATTATCTTGCGTTCCTTGTTTCATGTTACTTCTCCAGCTGACAGCTCTTCTACATAAAAAACACTAGTTTTTGGGTTTGTTCCCTCCAACTTTTTTAAATAGAATCTCTGGTCATTCAGTGCCATTCTATGCAATTTAAGTAGTTCGCTGCACAATGTGTGATTAAGTGTAGTTTGTGCCCAGCGGGCCATTGAGAAAAGCTGTAAAGTCCCTGAACTTTGCATTTGGTTAAGCTGTTACAGTAGCTAACATTTTTTGAGAATTTACAGCACTTTAGGGGTGAGACCTGTGCTGTACTCTTGGAAGATTAGGCTGTGAAGAAAGATTCTTAACACATTGCCTATAGTACCTTACAGACCAGATCATGACTTCAGTACAACATTACAAACCAGATCATGACTTTTCAGTTCCAAACTTCTTTCTTAAGTCCCCTGTTTTGAGTTACTCACTGCTTACATAAATTGTAGCTTGTTTTATCTGCACATTCTTACAAGACATTTACCTACATTTATATACACATACATGCAGAGATATATAAAGCTGTATCTGATTTTAAGGACAGTCCTTTGACTTTTTGTCTTTGTTCCTTTTTCAAAACTTTTTTTTTATTTTTCACTTTTTAAATTCCTCTGTGAAGAGATGGATATTTGGACCTTCTAGCTGCTTTTTCTTCTTCACTTAAGAACACTACTTCTCACAAGGTAAACTGAGTTAACTCACTTTACTAACACTTCAGTAATAATGGCTCTGCCATTAAGTTTCAGAAGTTCAGACTTTCCAAATTATTAGTAATCCTTCCTCTGATGAGGCCAGAAAATAATTCGATTTTGGCAGTAAACCTAAATGACCTCTCCGAAATACTTATTTATCTACTGAACTCCTGTCACTAAAATCAGGATATAAATATTCTGTCCGGACCTGACAGAGCACTTTTTCATCAAAAAACCTAGACTGTGTCTTTTCAGTTATAAAGCAAATGTAATACCCTCTTCTTTTCAAATGAGATAAATAAAAGATGGATATAAGATACTTATTAGTATTTTGCATTTATTTGTTTCAAACTAATTATCTTGATTTCCATGGGAAATGTTATCTGCTATAATACAATCCTGGTATTTCTATTTCTCTTGCTTTAAGCCTGATAGCTGCCTGTCTAATTCAGCCTTTTCAAATACATTAGGGAATTCCAGAGAACAAAGAATATTTATATCTTTCAAGAACTCCCCTATAACAAAGTACAGGCAAGATTGTACATACATTTGATTACCACTTGCAACAATAGAAACAGAGAAAGCAGTCACAAAAATTGATATTACCAGCATATATACTACACATTATACAACATATGGAAGAAGATTAAAAAAAAAAAAAAAAAGCTGTTAAACATTAGAAAAGCATTTCAAACTATTAAAAGGGAGAAAAAAAAAACCAACCACAACACAAAAACCCACAAACCCACATAAAAAACCCACTTTCTTCACAGTTTCCTTTTTATGTCCACAAGTCATAAAGTCAGAAAGACTCATAGCTTTCATATTAAGAGAGTATTGCTCATGGAGTGCCTTCAGCATGCAAAAGCACTGATAGGATTCAAAGACACAAAGCCACAGGAGCTTTAAAATGTGCATAAAAGCAAATTTAGACTGGAAATGAAAAGAGATTCTGGAAGACTTGAACAGAATAATGGTCACTAAAACCTTACTGATTGTACAAAATATTAGAGAAGCTGAAAGGACCTATTGACTTTGATATGAATAATCGCCACAGATAACTGCTACCCATAAAGATAATTTTATGGGTAGGTAGTATCCTAGGTTTATTTTTAAAACAAGTCAGAACTCCTGGGAAGGATGTGTACTCTGTATTGCAAGCCATGATTATACAGCTATACTGCTTCCATATTTAGACTGCTTATTGCACCCAAGTCAAGCTATCCAGGTGGCTGGCTGTGCAGTTTCTTGAGTTTTTAATCTTGGGTCTCAGTATGGGATGCTAGTGTTTTCAAGTAAATTACAACTGTCTCCTTCCATCTTTGTTTACCACAGATTATGTTTGAGGAGAGGACTAACATCATTTGTTTGTTTACATGTCAGCCAGATCTTCATATAGTCTATCAGCTTTTTCTGTTCCAAACTCAGTGGAAATTACCTGAATGAAATAAAACTATGGAAAAAATATATAAAGCAGCACAATCCTAAAACATCCTACAATCTATTTGTTCACATTTTCAGAACTGGATATTTAGCAGCAGGGTTATAAATATATTTTTTTTAATGTGCCAAAAATTCATGCTTAAAATACATGTTTAATTTTCCCAGTGTGTTTAGACCCTTATCTCCATTTTCAGTTTAGGTTTTCAGCTCATTAAAAGCTCCATGTCTACATCTTTCAATATGGGGCCAAAATAAGCACTCGACTTTAATTACTATTAAGCTGTGTTTCATGCCTCATTTTCCGCCAAATCACTCTCACAATGCAGCTGAAATATTTCAGCTGGTGTACTGCTCAACCTATACCTATACATCCTTTCTTACTCAATTTTAACTTGCACACCAAATTAATTCTTTCTACCTAATTACCTCTATAATGAGGTATCTTCTCAGACCAGGTAGAAAGGAATTCCTAAAAAGTCTTGAGTTTCCATTTACAGAAGTCTGTCAAAGCAAAATAAAACCTTTGCCTATGCAGAGAAGAGGAGAATGTAGAAACACTTTTGTGAAAGGTGATTGTCTCTGAAACCTTTTGTGATTGATACATAGTGAAGTGATCTGATCTAGTTAAGTGACAATGGTATAGCTTGAATTCCTTTTCAGCACAATTGGTTTGCTGAAATTCTTCATTTTAAAAAAAAATATTCTTTCAGGCTGGAGTTTCTTTCTAGTGTGAAAAAAGTGGTGTCAGTCACTGATTACTTTCCTGTTTTTTCCCTTGGAGTTGAATGATCAAAATGTTTTCTGTAATATACCCTCCTATGGGACCTGTGAAGGGACAGAAAGGATAATTAGCTCTCCCTGTTATTGGTATCATCCATGTATATCTGCTAAATAACTTACTCTTGAACTACCACAGGACCTTCTTGCCTGTCCAAGAAACTTTATTGAAGGGGAAATAAACTCATTTCAGCCATTTATTCTACAATTAAGATGTAAATTGTCCTTTTTCAGCATCTCGGTACTTCATAAGAAAAGGCAATGTCTTTTATTAAATCTGTTGACATTACTGAAAAATGAGTAAGCTTTGAGGGTCAGGAACCCAACTTTGTGCTCTTCCTACATGCCTGGAAGCATACCTGTGGGTTTTAACAAAAACACTAATAGGTGTAATAAAAGTTACTACCTTTTCCTATAAACTCTGCCTCATTTGTATTCTCAAGCTGTGGGTAGGCAGGCAGTATTGTCTAGTCAGCATGTTATTTCAGTTTGTGGTGTTCCCCACACTTGCCCTGCTTCCTTTCTACTTTCAAGATTGTTTGTGCACCATGCTGCAAACCAAATCATGAAACAAGCAGACTTTAAAAAAACAAGTGGAAAACCTGTGGATTTTTATGTAGTTTTGTTACTGTTTTTGTGGGAAAAGGGGGTTGCTGATTGAGCTTACTGTGCAGCTCCACAAATAGGTGCCAAGGAAGAACTGGTGTGTGCTGGAATCAGTGAGAGCTGACAGGGAGCTGGGTCTGTCTTAATGTCTTAACAGTATTGCTGCTGGAGAAGATACACCATCAAACCCTTGCCATTGCTGTTACAAACACATTAATATTAACAGTCCAAAAGCATTAGCAGCTTCCTCTGAAAAATAGATCAGCTGCTTCTCTGACAAACAGACTTTCAAATAGAAGATAAACTTCTGCTTATCTCCTAATTTCCAGAATTTCAAAGAGGTCCTCGTAAGTCTTTAGATCTCTAGGGATACAGTGATTACAGTGTTTTATGTAGTTCAGCCTGTTTACAAGAGGAAACTAGCTTTTTGGCAGACTGAGACCACAGCTGGGCAAAACTCTAATTTAATTAATACAGAAATTTCATAACATATGCTAAAGAATAATTTCCATGCTATATGAAGGGCTTGTGTCCCATTGGCCTGTGAACACATGCAGCTTCACTTGCTTCTGTTTTCCATTGTTTCAGTTATATCAGGTATTTTAAAATAATTATTTTTATTATACGCTTGCCTTAAGAAAGTCACAAAATATAATTGGCTTACACGCAATATATTCTGGGATTCCAAACCATCTGGCTCCAAGCAATATGCAAAGGTAGACAGGTTTGTGTAGGATGTATTTGCATACCTACTGCAATAGAAATAAAGTGAGCTTATTTCCTTATTGGCTATTTCAGACAGCATAGGATGGAAATACTGCTAGTCTCTGTTGTTAATGACGTGGTCACGGAAAAATCTTTGGCTTTCAGGACAATGTAGGCTAAAATCAGAAAGTTTCATTCTATGTTAACATAATTTTTAAAATCTTTAACAGTGGGAAAAGAATTTGTCAGGTCTGTTCAGAAAGCTTTATTGGCAGTGAAGAGTGTTCAGTAATCCAACAGCATCAGAACATGAATTTTAAAAAAGCAAAATAAAGTAAAAAGTGAGACACTATAAAGCATACAGTGCCTGCAAGTGTCTGTGGCAGAAAACACGGGAATAATAATGTTAAAGGAAGAAGAAAGGAAAGAGATTGTGAAAACCTAAAACATTAGGTCTATGAAAAACTCAAATTCAGAAGTGAAATGCCTAATCCTCCTTTACTATTTCTCCATCACTTGGAATGGAAATAAGAACTGAGATGGAATGGCATAGAAATCATAACTGGACAGAGTGGCCTGTTAAAATTGAAAACAAGAAAAAAGGAAAGGCAATGCTAATGTGTGTTTGTGTTATTAACATTATTAATTTCAATATTATAGCATGCATATGGTATTGACCCATGTTTTCAACTTACCTCATAAGAAAAGCTATTTAAAATGTTTGTGAAGTTTATAAAAATACATTCTCTGCACAGACATAAGCAGGGAGGAAAAAACTGCAATCTTATATTTGGTTATGTTTTTCTTTTTTTAATGCTGGCCAGTGACAGATGATTCAGAGGTGCAGTAAGTTCTCTTAAGATATCTATCAAGTCCATTTATATGTTACTTTACAAAAAAATGTCATGCTTAATTTCAGCAGCCCCTCTTTCAGTGCCATGAAGCACAACCAGACTATTCTGATTAGTTTAGCTTAGAGAACTATCCATGTTACTTCAAGTAATAAAACTGGTCTGTCATAATAGTGTCTGATGACTATGAATTCAACTGGTAGATTACAATCCAAATGAAACATTTTTAGTTACAAATTATTATCCATTTTGTTCTTTACATCTACTCTTCCTCTAGCTATGGGAAAAGCAAAAAATAAGAACTGATAATTTTTCAGTGTCACTTTCAGAATTATGGACATCTCAGCTGATTTACGTTGACTCTTTTCCTTTATGAACTAATCAAACATTGTCCTTGCAAGCTAATATACTATATGTAATTCTAATCTTGCAGTATCCATTGCCTGGCTCTGGCTTTTACCAATCTGGACCATGTTTTTTTGGAAATAATATTTTAAATCTAGTGGGAACAAACTGCAGAGGCAGAATTAACTGAGAAGCAAACAGAAAGCAGAACCAGGAAAGGAAGATAGAAGCCTATGCTTTCTTTTTAAAGTATTCACTGTACATACTCACATATCTGTTTTGAAGTAAATGAGTGAAAGATAAATCAAAAGCGGTTGGCTGATTTGGTTTTCAAGCAGCATACATTAGATACCTAAGCAGCTGAAGAAGCAAATGAGCTAGAGGGACAGAATATGAATATATATACCCTATTATCTCCAGAAAGCAAAAGTATTTACACTAATTTATTATACACAATCCTTTCAGGTTAAGTGTTTCAACTGCATTTGCCTTCTTTTTACACCTTTTCCTTTTGGGGAAAAAAAAAATATTACAGGAAACCATAAGCTGCTTCATCTATTCTGCAAGCAGAAAAAGACTGAAGTATGAGGGTGATTAACTGAAAATAATTTACCTTGCCTTAAAAAATCCAATTACATCGGGGCGGGGCGGGGGGGGGGGGGGGGCAGTTCTGAGGATGCAATCATGATGTTGTGGTTTAACCCAACAGGCAGCTAAACACCACATAGCTGTTTGCTCACACACACCGCCAGTGGAATAGGGGAGAGAATTGGAAAAAAGGTAAAACTCATCGTTTGAGATAAATACAGTTTAATAGGACAGAAAAGGAAGGGGGGGGGGGGGGGGAATAATAATGATGATAAGAGAATATAGAAAACGAGTGATGCACCGATGCCCAGCCAGTACCCGAGTAGTGGGCCACCACATCCCATACACACACACTGCCCCAGTCAATTCCTCCCAGTTTTATTGTTCAGCATGACATCATATGGTATGGAATATCCCATTGGTCAGTTTGGGTCAGCTGTCTTGGCTGTGTCCCCTTCCAAGTTGTTGTGCACCCACAGCCTCCTCACTGGCAGGGCAGCATGAGAAGCTGAAAAATCCTTGCCTTAGTGTAAGCATGGCACAGCAACAACTAAAACATCAGTGTGTTATCAACATTATTCTCTTACTAAATCCAAAACATAGCACTATACCAACTACTAATAAGAAAATGAACTCTAGCCCAGCTGAAACCAGGACACAAGAGAAAGTAGAACACTGCAAAGGTCAATGCTGGATAGCATAGTGCCCTTTATTCTCCTGACCAACTTAATAATAAGATGCTAGAAGGCATCAGGTTAAAAACAGCTTTATCTTACCTTGGACACACTTTGAGAAATTATATAAATTGAAAACATAATGGGATTTGTTTGGTCCTGGAAGAAGACCATGCTCATGTTTTGATAAATTTCCACAGCAGCATCCACAAAGTTTGTCACAGTCTGCTTTACTGGTTGAGCAAATTCTGCTGAGATCTTCAGGATAGTCTGTGTGCAAAGCAGAAGCAGAAGAATAAAACACACTCAGAATGCAATATGCAGGAGATTTACTTTTACTTTGATCCTCAAATACCTGCAGTCCCATTCTGTTATCATTTAAAGGAATCTCAGTTGAAAGATTTAATGTAACAGAAGACACACACATTAACCACAAAAGTGTAGTAAATTAATTTAAGTGTTAATTAAAGAGTTATGTTAGTTCAGTTCAGGAATTTAACTAGAAGGTGCCTGCACTTAGTCTTCTAATTCATAGGCAGATATTTACATATGAAAGAGACTGGGTTGCAGGCAACAAATTAATGTCTGTGTCAAGAAGGAAAGGGCCTTGGGAAAGAGCACTTGTGTACTTTGCATTTCATCTTCTCTGAGCTTAAAAGCTGTCTATTGTCCAGATAATCTAGGCAAAGCACATAGATGCAAAAGCAGCCCAAGGACTAGGCAAATATGTGATGAGGTCCGCACTGACCCAGTGGAGAGATAGAGGTCAATTTCTTAGCCTTCTTCCTTATATCCAGAATTCTCTCATACTCTTGTTCCTTAGCACAGAATCTCCTTGGCTGAAAGATGCAAAAAGTTAGGACAGAAAAGAAGAAATGTGGAAAGAAGGGTTGAAACAAAAATAAATGTGAAGGATGAAGGGAAACAGAGACAATTTAATTATGTTGCAATATGACATAGTACTGTCAGGATTATTTTCTCCCCTTTATGTAAAATGTAAGGGCTTCTGACCTGAAAAAATGAGTTCAGGTTATGATCTGAAGGTGTTAGAAGACAAAGCACAGCAAAACGTTGGACTAAAACATGGAGTTACAGGATTGTGACAAAACATATGGAAGACAGCCAAGAGGACTTCTCCAAGGGCAAATTATGCCTGACTAATCTAGTGACCTTTTGTGATGGAGTGACTGCATCACTGGACAAGGGAAGAGCTACAGATGTCATCTACCTGGACTTCTGAAAGACCTTTGATAAGGTCCCCCACAAACATCCTTGCAGTTAAATTGGTGAGATATGGATTTGATGGATGGTCTGTTAAACAGATAAGGAATTGGCTGGATGGCCATGTCAAAAGAGTTACAGTCAATGTCTCAATGTCCAAGTGGAAGCCAGTAATGAGTGGTGTCCCTGAAAGGTCCATACTGGGACTATTTAATTACTTCATCAGTGACAGAGACAGTGGGAGTCTCTGCGCACCCTCAGTGCACTTTGTGGATGACATCAAGCTGAGTGGTGCAGTTGATATGCTTAAGGGAAGGGTTGCTATCCAGAGAGCCTTGACAGGCTTGAGGATTCGGCTCATATGTACATCACAAATTTGAACAAGGCCAAGTGCAAGGTCCTGCACCTGGGTCAGGGAAATCCCCACTATCAATAGAGACTGAGGAATGCATAGATTGAGAGTAGCCCTGTGGAGAAGTACTGGGGGTACTCGTGGATGAAAAGCTGGACATGAACTGGCAATGTGCACTTGCAGCCCAGAAAGCCAACCATATCCTGGGCTACTGTCCTGGGTTCAGCTGGGATAGAGTTAATTTTTACAGGAACCTGGGAGGTGGGGGCATAGCCGGGGCAGCTGACCTGAACTAGCCAAGGAGCTATTCCATACCATGTGACATCCTGCCCAGTATATAAATGGGGAGCGGGCCGGGGGGTGGTCTCTGTTTTTTCGGTGGGGGAAGTGGCGGAGCGTCGGGTCCCGGGTGGTGAGCAGTTGCACTGTGCATCACTCTTTTTGTATACCTTTTTTTCATTAGTGCCGTTGTTGTTGTTGTAATCTCTTTTGTGTTTGTCCCAGTAAACTGCCTTTATCTCAACCCTCGAGGTTCCAGTTTCTTTTCCTTTTCTCTCCTCCGTCTCCTCCCCATCCCACCGGAGGGGGGCGGAGGAGTGAGCGAGCGGCTGCGTGGTCCTTTGTTACCGGCCGGGCTGAAACCACGACAGTCCTTTTTGGCGCCCAACGTGGGGCAGAAGGGTTGAGATAACGACAGATCTGGCCAGAGCGTGTTGAAACAAATTTGCCAAACGCATTTCTTAGATATATAGATGTTAGTCACAATGTTGTTTCATTTGTTTACATGGTGGCGTTTTGTAAGCTCTTATATGCTCTATGTATTGCCTGTAGTTGCGTATCTCATCTCTGGGAGAGTGATTGGGATTATCATTTTGCTGTACTGGGCAATGTCGACTTATGAAATGATTACATCACTGGTCATGAGGTTAAGCTGGTATCTGTATGAGGCAGTGATATCATTTCCATACTTTGGGCGCCTTCTGTCGGATTTTATTGGTAATTACACCCAATCCATGGGGAAATTAGGGGGGGATACCTCCCCCCGTCCGTTCACCTCCCTCTTCTCCTTCCGACTAATTACAACAGCTTTTGAGAATTTTGAATATCCTTGGGATGCGCAAGCCAGTGTGCTGTTAGTGCTATGCCTCCTGAATATGTTTCAGGTCTTGTTTAGGGCTACAAAAACGCTCTTTAAGAGTACCACTCAGAGATCTCCCCCAAAGCTGGAGACTCATGGGTGGCACGGCATGTGGGAGCATATGGGCAAGTATCTAGAGAACTTCTCACCGCCAGTGACTTGGAAGTTCACTCCCGAACAACTACAGAACCCTTATGAAGTGACAGAATATTTGAAAGAAAAATGCTGTGGCTATTCCAAAGACATACAACTCGCTGCACTGTGCTGGGCTCTGGCCAATATCTACCAAACACTGCTTGATATTATGCAGCACCCTCGGGGGGAAAAAGGGGAAAAGATGGAAAACAGGACAACATGTACCGTGGCTACCCAAACCCTGACAACAGACACCGTGGCTGCCCCTACCCCGACAACAAGCACCGTGGCTGCCCCTACCACGACAACAGGTACCATGACTACCCCTACCCCGGTGACAGACACTGCAGCTGAACCAGAGAACCAGCCTGTGCCAGTATCAGTCGCCCCTGTACATAAAAAGGAAACACAGGCTTTCTTAGGTGTTGTGGGTTTTTGGAGAATGCATATTCCAAATTACAGTCAAATTGTAAGCCCTCTCTACCAAGTTACTCGGAAGAAGAACGATTTTAAATGGGGGCCTGAGCAACGACAAGCCTTTGAACAGATTAAGCAGGAGATTGTTCACGCAGTAGCTCTTGGGCCAGTCCGGACAGGACAAGATATTAAAAATATGCTCTACACTGCAGCTGGGGAGAATGGCCCTACCTGGAGCCTTTGGCAGAAAGCACCTGGGGAGACCCGTGGCCGACCTCTGGGGTTTTGGAGTCGGGGATATCGAGGATCCGAGGCTCGCTATACTCCAACTGAAAAAGAGATCTTGGCAGCATATGAAGGAGTTCGAGCCGCCTCAGAAGTGGTTGGTACTGAAACACAGCTCTTCTTAGCACCTCGACTGCCAGTGCTGGGCTGGATGTTCAAAGGGAAAGTTTCCTCTACGCATCACGCGACTGACGCCACGTGGAGTAAGTGGATCGCACTGATCACACAGCGAGCTCGCATAGGAAACCCCGGTCGCCCAGGAATGTTAGAAGTGATTACGGACTGGCCAGAAGGCAAAGATTTTGGAATGTCGCCAGAGAAAGAGGTGACACGGGCCGAAGAAGCCCCGCTGTATAATAAACTGCCAGAAAATGAGAGGCAATATGCCCTGTTCACTGATGGGTCCTGTCGCATTGTGGGAAAACATCGAAGGTGGAAGGCTGCTGTATGGAGTCCTACACGACTAGTCGCAGAAACTGCTGAAGGAGAAGGTGAATCGAGTCAGTTTGCAGAGGTGAAAGCCATCCAGCTAGCGTTAGACATTGCTGAAAGAGAAAAGTGGCCAGTGCTCTATCTCTATACTGACTCGTGGATGGTGGCAAATGCCCTATGGGGGTGGCTACAGCAATGGAAGAAGGGCAACTGGCAGCGCAGAGGTAAACCCATCTGGGCTGCCGCACTGTGGCAAGATATCGCTGTTCGGATAGAGAAGCTAGTGGTAAAAGTACGTCACGTAGATGCTCATGTACCCAAGAGTCGAGCCACTGAAGAACATCAAAACAACCACCAGGCAGATCAGGCCGCCAAGATTGAAGTGTCTCAGGTGGACCTGGACTGGCAACGTAGAGGTGAGCTATTTATGGCTCAGTGGGCCCACGATACCTCAGGCCATCAGGGAAGAGATGCAACATATAGATGGGCTCGAGATCGAGGGGTGGACTTGACCATGGACACTATCTCACAGGTCATCCATGAATGTGAAACATGTGCTGCAATTAAGCAAGCCAAGCGGCAAAAACCCCTGTCGCATGGAGGACGATGGCTGGAAACATACCCTGTGTCCCATGCCACTGCCCAGAACACTATCCTGGGCCTTGAAGAGAAAATTTTATGGCAACACGGCACCCCAGAAAGAATCGAGTCGGACAACGGGACTCACTTCCGAAACAACCTCGTAGACACCTGGGCCAAAGAACATGGCATTGAGTGGGTGTATCACATCCCTTATCACGCACCAGCCTCCGGAAAAATTGAACGGTACAATGGACTGCTGAAAACTACATTGAGAGCGATGGGGGGTGGAACTTTCAAGCATTGGGATACACATTTAACAAAAGCCACCTGGTTAGTTAATACTAGAGGATCCGCCAATCGGGCTGGCCCCGCCCAACCAAGAGATCCACATACTGTAGAAGGGGATAAAGTCCCTGTAGTGCGCATGAGGAGTATGTTAGGAAAGACAGTCTGGGTTAGTCCTCCCTCAAGCAGAAGCAAACCCATTCAAGGGGTTGTTTTTGCTCAAGGACCTGGGTACACCTGGTGGGTGATGCAGAAGGATGGGGAGGTTCGATGTGTACCTCAGGGAGATTTGATTTTGGGAGAGAATAGCCAGTGAATTGGGCTGTATGATATTTAACTGCTAAATAACCTGCCAATGCATGTCATTGTATCTATAGTGTCTATATGCCATATCAAGGGTATTATTGTGAGAATTATCCAAATGACTACAGGATGGATTTCTGAAACTGAGCCAAGTACAACAGCGATAGAACTTGAACTGGCACCCACCAATTTCCTCAAGATCAACATCTTCGACCTGCAGACCAGGGGCATGAGTTGCACCAAATGTACTAGCCACAAGTTCCAGAGGCAGCGTACAACAACCCAACATCTCACACCATCTCTCTCTTATCCTGAAGAACTGTTACAACAGATAGAGCCCCAAAATTGATGGACACATTAGAGGGATAGCCCATAGGCTAAAGGAACACCGTGTGTGTGTGTGCGAGGTCAGGGGGTGGAGTCCATATACTTATATATAAGACAAGGAAAGTTGTAGTGGTTGATTGGAAAAAAATAAAAAAAAGTAAGATCTGGGCATGATGTAGATGGTATAGAATAAGGGGTGGATAATGTCCTGGGTTCAGCTGGGATAGAGTTAATTTTTACAGGAACCTGGGAGGTGGGGGCATAGCCGGGGCAGCTGACCTGAACTAGCCAAGGAGCTATTCCATACCATGTGACATCCTGCCCAGTATATAAATGGGGAGCGGGCCGGGGGGTGGTCTCTGTTTTTTCGGTGGGGGAAGTGGCGGAGCGTCGGGTCCCGGGTGGTGAGCAGTTGCACTGTGCATCACTCTTTTTGTATACCTTTTTTTCATTAGTGCCGTTGTTGTTGTTGTAATCTCTTTTGTGTTTGTCCCAGTAAACTGCCTTTATCTCAACCCTCGAGGTTCCAGTTTCTTTTCCTTTTCTCTCCTCCGTCTCCTCCCCATCCCACCGGAGGGGGGCGGAGGAGTGAGCGAGCGGCTGCGTGGTCCTTTGTTACCGGCCGGGCTGAAACCACGACAGCTACCTAAAAAAGAAGCATGGCCAGCAGTCAAGGCACGTGATTCTGCCCCTCTACTCTGCTCTTGTGGGACTGTACCTGGAGTTTTGCATCCAGCTCTGGGGTCCCCAGCAGAAGAAAGACATGGGCTTGTTCAAGCAGTTCCTGAGGAGGACCATGAAAATGATCATAGGGCTGGAAGACCTCTCCTATAAAGGCTGAGACAGTGGGATTGTTCAGCCTGGGGAAGAGAAGGCTCCGGAGACACCTTATTCTGGCCTTTCAGTACTTAAAGGGGGCTTACAAGAAAGTCAGAGAGAGAGGTTTTTACCAGGACCTGTAGTGACAGGACAAGGAACAATGGTTCTTAAATGAAAGAGAGTAGATTTAGACTGGATATAAGGAAGGATTTTATTTATTTTGAGGTTGGTGAGAATATGGGCAATGCAAACTGCTACTGCCATCCTAAGAATGATTCAACTGAAGGCTGGTGGGACTGATGCATTGCAGGCAAATTAATAAAAAATCAGTGTGGTTGAGTGTACTTGTATATTTTTATTCAATGACAGTTAAAATTGTATAAGGACTCTCCTAATTTTTCAGAACAATCTACTGTTTGCTCACAATAGTTTTACATTATGCTATAATCATAACTTACTGAATTAATGCCCACGATGAATAGCTGCACAAGCAAAAAGGCAATTGTTCACTAATTTGCATGAAGAACAAGACAGAAAAGAGAGGCAAACCCCCTTGTTAATGATACACTTCAGATCTCAGTTTGGAAATGACAAGGTCACCCTATATTAAAAATTAATTTCAAGCTTTCCTCCACATCATGAAATGAAGCTCTCTTTCTAGAGGAAAATTCTAAAAAAGAGTTCTCCTGTACTTTAGCTTCAGCTGTACCACCAGTGCTTTACAAAGGAAGCACCAGATCACTCACACTCTGCACAGCTCTATCTTTCTATCCTTGAAATGGTTACAGTATTTTTTTATCAGACTTCACAGGCATGTTATAGATCCAGCGTATTCATTTTAGTGCTATGTGTGGCATAAAATTTGAGTATCCACAGAGAAGTTATATACTATAACATACAGTATACTACCAGAATGATAGATTAAGAGCATTACAAGGAAGGCCTCAAAATTAGATGAAGGTAGTCTATGGAATTTTACCTCTCCTCCCTTGTATCTGTGCAGATTACTGAATAGATGGTTTTGACACACCATTATTATGCATACAAAGTTCCCATTTAAGCTTGAAAAAGCAATGAAACAAGGAAGCCAGCACAAGGAGAGCATTCTTGCCAGCTAAATTGCTTCTGAGATATGTGAAAAATCACTGAAGATTGAAACAGTTGTAGTTTACACATGTCTGTTTATATCATGTTCTCATAATCTACACTACAGCCCGTTTGTGCTACAGAATCACCACTGACAGACCATGGACCTACCTTGGCAAGGGAGAATTTCCTGTGCTTTACAGAGATTCTGGATGGTCAGGTCCACCCCAGACAGATCTGTGTCATATATTATAGAGCACCCAGTGGAGACTTCTGCCAACTGCAGCAAAGAGACAGTTTTAAAGCACATCACCCTCAGCAATCTTCTTCCCTATAATCAAACAACTGTAAGTTCTTTAAATGCCTTTGCCGTCTCAGCAAATATTCTTGCCATCTTCAGTACACAACAGATGACCAAAAAAAGACTTTAATTCATAAAATTGGTTAGTGGTGCAGGCAGAGGAACAGACACTAAATAGGAAAAACAAATAATTGCTGGATAATAATATTAGAATTGCCATTTGAAGAGAAAGGCTAAATTCAGAAACTGACTCCTCTATGTATATCATTAAGCACCGCTGAAAAGCAATCTTGCTGCCTCAGTCCCTGGGCTGGTAAAGGTCAGAAGGTTAAAATACATACTTCACAGTGTTCCAATGAGTGTGCTTCAAGGAGCAGGGATAGCTGGTATCAGAAATAAATGTGTCCTCCTTAGACAGAAGTGACACACAACACAAATGTCATTGTGAAAAGTGCAGGTCACAGAGTACCTGAGATCACATCCTTACGTAAACTCAGACAAGGAATAAAATCTCTGAGTTTTGGAGAATAAACGCAAAGAATAGTAAAAACAAAATTCATGTTATGTTTAGAAACAGTAAACAGTAATAACCCCATAACTATAGAATTGTGGAATCCAAATAACCTTCCCAGATTCACCACATGAATAATTCAGAAGCTGATGTGACCTTTATTTCTTTCCCCAAAAGTTTATACCTGTGATAGACACCTCCAAGATCTGTTGAAGCAGCTCAGAAGGAGTCTGAGATGCATAATGACCCATTTTATGCATGTTTAAAACATCCACAGAAGTAACAAATCTTTTGTTTCCTGGTGCACCTAGGAAAGAAACAAAAAAGGAATGAATTAGTGGAGACACATATAATTGACTGTAGTTTCCATTTATGAAATTAAAATTACAGACTTGGAGTAACACTTTAAATTTTTTGTCTCAAAACTGTTTGTTTACAACAAAGAACAAAAGCTTTATTGTTCTCGTTGTTTAACTTTGCAGGACCTCTGGAGTTTCCACCATGGGGATAGTTTTAGATCAAAGGAATACCAGCCTACAGATCTTGTCATGACACAGACATCTAGGTAACAGTTTTATTCACACCCTCATGCTATAAAACTCAAGAGCAAAACCTGCCAGGTCAGTAGAAAAATTGGCACACAGCCTGCTTATCTTGAATTTGTTTTAGCAGTCCCATTGCAACTACACATATGAGAAAGAAATGTAAAATTATTAGTAACAACTATAGCCTATTTCTACCTGTATATAGTTAAATGCATCCATTTTATGCTTCATTATGCAATAGTGTACAAAGTTCAATGAACTATTTCAAAGGAATGGAAGAAGTGAAATAGGTACCAACTCTTCCTTCTGCTTTCCAGTTCACCTTGCAACATGTTGTTATGCTACTCCTCTCCACTTCCAGAGAGACACAGCAGCACAAACTGATATACCCAGGATATTTCACATAACACCGGTAGTGCCTGTTGCTTAGGAACAGTGAATTACCATATAAATTCAGCAACGTTTTTTTACCAAACCCACATATTCTAGAGGAAATTAAGCTGAGAAAGATCTATAGAATAACTTGCTCCAGATATATTTTCTTCTTAAAACTAAATTGAGTTTGCTTTCTATTTCTACTTTAATATATTTTCTTCTTGACGTATCCTAAAATAATCTTTGGCTACATGATGCCAAGGCCTGTATCTTGAACACTGTTTTGGGTTTGTGTGGAGGGATTTTGGTAGCAGGGGAAGGGCTGCTGTGAGAAGCTTCCAGAAGCTCCACTGGCTCCAAGTCAGACCTGCCTCTGACCAAGGCCGAGCCCATCAGCGATGGCGGTAGTGCCCCTGGGAGAACAGATTTAAGAAGGGTGTCCTGGTTTCAGCTGGGATAGAGTTAATTGTCTTCATAGTAGCTGGTATAGTGATATGTTTTTGAGTTAAGTATCAGAAGAATGTTGATAACACACTGATGTTTTCAGTTGTTGCTCAGTAGTGTTTAGTCTAAAGTCAAGGATTTTTCAGCTTCTGATGCCCAGCCAGCAAGAAAGCTGGAGGGGTCCAAGAAGTTGGGAGGGTACACAGCTAGGACAGCTGACCCAGACTTGCCAACAGGGTATTCCATACCATGATGTCATGTCTAGTCTATAAACTGGGGGGAGTGGGGTGGGCTTCACCGTCCCCCTGCAGCCTATCCACAGGCACCTCAACATTTGGCATCTATGCTTTCCAAGAGACGGTACATCTCATCGTGCTCCTTCTCGGCAGAACCTCTACTGAAATCGGCAAACGTCTGGATCCTCCTCCCACAAGGAAGGTGCCAGCCCTGAAAACTCTTGCTGGGCTTAACCGTCTCTCTGCAGCCTATCGACAGGCACAACAAGATTGGGCATCTTTGCTTACCCACACATTCAGCATCTCACAGTGCTCGTTCTGGGCAGAGCCTTCTTCTGCAAAGGCAATCGTCCAGCTCCTTCTCCATATGAAAGATGCCAGCCCTAAAAACTCTTGCCAGGCTTCAACGTCCCCCTGCAGGATATCCACAGGCAAAACAACATTGGGCATCTTTGCTTAACCACAGACTCAGCATCTCATGGTGCTCGTTCTCAGCAGAGCGTTTTTCTGAAAAGGCAAACTTTTGGATTCTACTCCCACAAGGAAGGTGCCAGCCCTGAAAACTCTTGCTGGGCTACACCGTCCCGCTGCAGCCTATCCACAGGCACAGCAGCACAGGGCATCTCTGCTTTCTATCAAAAGGTACATCTCATCGTGATTGTTCTCGGCAGAGCCTTTTTCCGAAAAGGCAAACTTCTGGCTCCTTCTCCCACAAGGAAGGTGGCAGCCCTGAAAACACTTGCTAGGCTTCACCGTCCCCCTGCAGCCTAGCCACAGGCACAACAGTAAAGGGCATCTCTGCCTTCTAACACACGGTACATCTCATTGTGCTCCTCCTCGGCAGAGCCTCTATCGAAATCGGCAAACGTATGGATCCTCCTCCCAGAAGGAAGGTGCCAGCCCTGAAAACTCTTGCTGGGCTTAACCGTCTCCCTGCAGCCTATCCAGAGACACAACAGCACTGGGGATCTCTTCTTTCCCAAAGACTCAGCATCTGATGGTGCTCGCTCTCGGCAGAGCCTTTTTCTGAAAAGGCAAAATTACGGCTCCTTCTCCCACAAGGAAGCTGCCAGCCCTGAAAGATATTGCTGGTCTTCACCTTCCCCTGCAGCCTATCCACAGACACAACAGCACTGGGGATCTCTGCTTTCCCAGAGACTCAGCATGTCATGCTGCTCGCTCTCGGCAGCAACTTTTTCTGAAAAGGCAATCTTACGGCTCCTTCTCCCACAAGGAAGGTGCCAGCCCTGAAAGATCTTGCTGGTCTTCACCGTCCCCCTGCAGCCTATCCACAGGCACAACAGCACTGGGGATCTCTGCTTTCCCAGAGACTCAGCATGTAACGGTGCTCGTTCTCGGCAGAAACTTTTTCTGAAAAGACAAACGTCTGGCTCCTTCTCTCACAAGAAAGGTGCCAGCCCTGAAAGATCTTGCTGTTCTTCACCGACCCCTGCAGCCTATCTTTAGACGCAACAGCACTGGGGATCTCTGCTTTCCCAGAGACTCAGCATCTGATAATTGTCGCTCTCGCCAGAGCCTTTTTCTAAAAAGGCAAACGTCCGGCTCCTTCTCCCACAAGGAAGGTGCCAGCCCTGAAAGCTCTTGCAGGTCTTCACTATCCCTCTGCAGCCTATCTTTACCCGCAACAGCACTGGGGATCTCTGCTTTCCCAGAAGATCAGCATGTCACGGTGCTCGCTCTCGGCAGAGCCTTTTTCTGAAAAGGCAAACTTACGGCTCCTTCTCCCACAAAGGAAGGTGCCAGCCCTGAAAGATCTTGCTGGTCTTCACCGTCCCCCTGCAGCCTATCCACAGGCACAACAGCACTGGGGATCTCTGCTTTCCCAGAGACTCAAAATGTCACTGTGCTCGTTCTCGGCAGAAATGTTTTCTGAAAAGACAAACGTCTGGCTCCTTCTCCCACAAGGAAGCTGCCAGCCCTGAAAGATCTTGCTGGTCTTCACCGTCCCCCTGCAGCCTATCCACAGGCACAACAGCACTGGGGATCTCTGCTTTCCCAGAGACTCAAAATGTCACTGTGCTCGTTCTCGGCAGAAATGTTTTCTGAAAAGACAAACGTCTGGCTCCTTCTCCCACAAGGAAGCTGCCAGCCCTGAAAGATCTTGCTGGTATTCACTATCCCTCTGCAGCCTATCCACAGGCACAACAGCACTGGGGATCTCTGCTTTCCCAGAGACCCAGCATATCATGCTGCTCGCTCTCGGCAGAGCCTTTTTCTGAAAAGGCAAACTTACGGCTCCTTCTCCCACAAAGGAAGGTGCCAGCCCAGAAAGATCTTGCTGCTCTTCACAGTCCCGCTGCAGCCTACCTTTAGCCGCAACATCACTGGGGATCTCTGCTTTCCCAGAGACTCAGCATGTCACGGTGCTCGTTCTCGGTAGAAACTTTTTCTGAAAAGGCAATCTTACGGCTCCTTCTCCGACAAGGAAGGTGCCAGCCCTGAAAAATCTTGATGGTCTTCACCGTCCCCCTGCAGCCTATCTTTAGCCGCAACAGCACTGGGGATCTCTGCTTTCCCAGAGACTCAGCAGCATGTCACGGTGCTCGTTCTCGGCAGAAACGTTTTCTGAAAAGGCAAACGTCTGGCTCCTTCTCCCACAAAGGAAGGTGCCAGCCCAGAAAGATCTTGCTGGTCTTCACCGTCCCCCTGCAGCCTATCTTTAGCCGCAACAGCACTGGGGATCTCTGCTTTCCCAGAGACTCAGCATCTGATGGTGCTCGCTCTCGGCAGAGCCTTTTTCTGAAAAGGCAAACTTATGGCTCCTTCTCCCACAAGGAAGCTGCCAGCCCTGAAAGATCTTGCTGGTCTTCACCGTCCCCCTGCAGCCTATCTTTAGCCGCAACAGCACTGGGGATCTCTCCTTTCCCAGAGACTCAGCATGTCATGGTGCTCGTTCTCAGCAGAAACTTTTTCTGAAAAGGCAAACGTCTGGCTCCTTCTTCCACAATGGAAGCTGCCAGCCCTGGAGGATCTTGCTGGTCTTCACCGTCCCCCTGCAGCCTATCTTCAGACGCAACAACACTGGGGATCTCTGCTTTCCCAGAGACTCAGCAGCATGTCACGGTGCTCGTTCTCGGCAGAAACGTTTTCTGAAAAGGCAAACGTCTGGCTCCTTCTCCCACAAAGGAAGGTGCCAACCCTGAAAGATCTTGCTGGTCTTTACCGTCCCCCTGCAGCCTATCTTTAGACGCAACAGCACTGGGGATCTCTGCTTTCACAGAGACTCAGCATGTCACGGTGCTCGTTCTCGGTAGAAACTTTTTCTGAAAAGGCAATGTTACGGCTCCTTCTCCCACAAGGAAGGTACCAGCCCTGAAAAATCTTGCTGGTCTTAACCGTCCCCCTGCAGCCTATCCACAGGCACAACAGCACTGGGGATCTCTGCTTTCCCAGAGACTCAGCATCTGATGGTGCTCTCTCTCGGCAACAACTTTTTCTGAAAAGGCAAACTTACGTCTCCTTCTCCCACAAAGGAAGGTGCCAGCCCTGAAAGATCTTGCTGGTCTTCACAGTCCCGCTGCAGCCTATCCACAGGCACAACAGCACTGGGGATCTCTGCTTTCCCAGAGACTCAGCATGTCACGGTGCTCGTTCTCAGCAGAAACTTTTTCTGAAAAGGCAAACTTACGGCTCCTTCTCCCACAAGGAAGGTGCCAGCCATGAAAAATCTTGCTGGTCTTCACTGTCCCCCTGCAGCCTATCTTTGGACGCAAAAGCACTGGGGATCTCTCCTTTCCCAGAGACTCAGCATCTGATTGTGCTCGCTCTCGGCAGAGCATTTTTCCGAAAAGGCAAACGTCTGGCTCCTTCTTCCACAAGGAAGGTGCCAGCCCTGAAAAATCTTGCTGGTCTTCACCAACCCCCTGCAGCCTATCTTTAGACGCAACAGCACTGGGGATCTCTGCTTTCCCAGAGACTCAGCATGTCACGGTGCTCGTTCTCAGCAGAAACTTTTTCTGGAAAGGCAATCTTACGGCTCGTTCTCCCACAAGGAAGGTACCAGCCCTGAAAAATCTTGCTGGTCTTAACCGTCCCCCTGCAGCCTATCCACAGGCACAACAGCACTGGGGATCTCTGCTTTCCCAGAGACTCAGCATCTCATGGTGGTCTCTCTCGGCAACAACTTTTTCTGAAAAGGCAAACTTACGGCTCCTTCTCCCACAAAGGAAGGTGCTGGCCCTGAAAGATCTTGCTTGTCTTCACAGTCCCGCTGCAGCCTATCCACAGGCACAACAGCACTGGGGATCTCTGCTTTCCCATAGACTCAGCATGTCACGGTGCTCGTTCTCGGCAGAAACTTTTTCTGAAAAGGCAAACTTACGGCTCCTTCTCCCACAAAGGAAGGTGCTGGCCCTGAAAGATCTTACTGGTCTTCACCGTCCCCCTGCAGCCTATCCACCGGCACAACAGCACTGGGGATCTCTGCTTTCCCAGAGACTCAGCATGTCACGGTGCTCGTTCTCGGCAGAAACTTTTTCTGAAAAAGCAATCTTACGGCTCCTTCTCCCAAAAAGGAAGGTGCCAGCCCTGAAAGATCTTGATGGTCTTCACCGTGCCCCTGCAGCCTATCTTTAGCTGCAACAGCACTGGGGATCTCTGCTTTCCCAGAGACTCAGCATGTCACGGTGCTCGTTCTCGGCAGAAACTTTTTCTGAAAAGGCAATCTTAAGGCTCCTTCTCCCACAAGGAAGGTACCAGCCCTGAAAGATCTTGCTGGTATTCACTATCCCTGTGCAGCCTATCCACAGGCACAACAGGACTGGGGATCTCTGCTTTCCCATAGACTCAGCATGTCACGGTGCTCGTTCTCGGCAGAAACTTTTTCTGAAAAGGCAAACTTACGTCTCCTTCTCCCACAAGGAAGGTGCCAGCCCTGAAAAATCTTGCTGGTCTTCACCATCCCCCTGCAGCCTATCATTAGACGCAACAGCACTGGGAATCTCTGCTTTCCCAGAGACTCAGCAGCATGTCACGGTGCTCGTTCTCAGCAGAAACTTTTTCTGGAAAGGCAATCTTACGGCTCGTTCTCCCACAACGAAGGTGCCAGCCCTGAAAGATATTGCTGGTCTTCACCATCCCCCTGCAGCCTATCCACCAGCACAACAGCACTGGGGATCTCTGCTTTCCCAGAGACTCAGCATGTCACGGTGCTCGTTCTCGGCAGAAACTTTTTCTGAAAAGGCAAACTTACGGCTCCTTCTCCCACAAGGAAGGTGCCAGCCCTGAAAAATCTTGCTGGTCTTCACAGTCCCCCTGCAGCCTATCTTTAGACGCAACAGCACTGGGGATCTCTGCTTTCCCAGAGACTCAGCAGCATGTCACGGTGCTCGTTCTCAGCAGAAACTTTTTCTGGAAAGGCAATCTTACGGCTCGTTCTCCCACAACGAAGGTGCCAGCCCTGAAAGATCTTGCTGGTCTTCACCATCCCCCTGCAGCCTATCCACCAGCACAACAGCACTGGGGATCTCTGCTTTCCCAGAGACTCAGCATGTCACGGTGCTCGTTCTCGGCAGAAACTTTTTCTGAAAAGGCAAACTTACGGCTCCTTCTCCCACAAGGAAGGTGCCAGCCCTGAAAAATCTTGCTGGTCTTCACAGTCCCCCTGCAGCCTATCTTTAGACGCAACAGCAATGGGGATCTCTGCTTTCCCAGAGACTCAGCAGCATGTCACGGTGCTCGTTCTCAGCAGAAACTTTTTCTGGAAAGGCAATCTTACGGCTCGTTCTCCCACAACGAAGGTGCCAGCCCTGAAAGATCTTGCTGGTCTTCACCATCCCCCTGCAGCCTATCCACCAGCACAACAGCACTGGGGATCTCTGCTTTCCCAGAGACTCAGCATGTCACGGTGCTCGTTCTCGGCAGAAACTTTTCCTGAAAAGGCAATATTACGGCTCCTTCTCCCACAAGGAAGCTGCCAGCCCTGAAAGATATTGCTGGTCCTCACCGTCCCGCTGCAGCCTATCCACAGGCACAACAGCACTGAGGATCTCTGCTTTCCCAGAGACTCAGCATGTCACGGTGCTCGTTCTCGGCAGAAGCTTTTTCTGAAAAGGCAAACGTCTGGCTCCTTCTCCCACAAGGAAGCTGCCAGCCCTGAAAGCTTTTGCAAGTCTTCACTATCCCTGTGCAGCCTATCTTTAGCCGCAACAGCACTGGGGATCTCTGCTTTCCCAGAGACTCAGCATGTCACGGTGCTCACTCTCGGCAGAAGCTATTTCTGAAAAGGCAAACTTACGGCTCCTTCTCCCACAAGGAAGGTGCCAGCCCTGAAAGATCTTGCTGGTATTCACTATCCCTCTGCAGCCTATCCACAGGCACAACAGCACTGGGGATCTCTGCTTTCCCACAGACTCAGCATGTCACGGTGCTCACTCTCGGCAGAAGCTTTTTCTGAAAAGGCAAACGTCTGGCTCCTTCTCCCACAAGGAAGCTGCCAGCCCTGAAAGAAATTGCTGGTCTTCACTATCCCTCTGCAGCCTATCCACAGGCACAACAGCACTGGGGATCTCTGCTTTCCCAGAGACTCAGCATGTCACGGTGCTCACTCTCGGCAGAAGCTTTTTCTGAAAAGGCAAACTTATGGCTCCTTCTCCCACAAGGAAGCTGCCAGCCCTGAAAGATCTTGCTGGTATTCACTATCCCTGTGCAGCCTATCCACAGGCACAACAGCACTGGGGATCTCTGCTTTCCCAGAGACTCAGCATGTCACGGTGCTCGTTCTCGGCAGAAACTTTTTCTGAAAAGGCAATATTAAGGCTCCTTCTCCCACAAGGAAGCTGCCAGCCCTGAAAGATCTTGCTGGTCCTCACCGTCCCGCTGCAGCCTATCCACAGGCACAACAGCACTGGGGATCTCTGCTTTCCCAGAGACTCAGCATGTCACGGTGCTCGTTCTCGGCAGAAGCTTTTTCTGAAAAGGCAAACGTCTGGCTCCTTCTCCCACAAGGAAGCTGCCAGCCCTGAAAGAAATTGCTGGTATTCACTATCCCTCTGCAGCCTATCCACAGGCACAACAGCACTGGGGATCTCTGCTTTCCCAGAGACTCAGCATGTCACGGTGCTCACTCTCGGCAGAAGCTTTTTCTGAAAAGGCAAACTTATGGCTCCTTCTCCCACAAGGAAGCTGCCAGCCCTGAAAGCTTTTGCAGGTCTTCACTATCCCTGTGCAGCCTATCCACAGGCACAACAGCACTGGGGATCTCTGCTTTCCCAGAGACTCAGCATGTCACGGTGCTCACTCTCGGCAGAAGCTTTTTCTGAAAAGGCAAACTTACGACTCCTTCTCCCACAAGGAAGCTGCCAGCCCTGAAAGATCTTGCTGGTATTCACTATCCCTCTGCAGCCTATCCACAGGCACAACAGCACTGGGGATCTCTGCTTTCCCAGACACTCAGCATGTCACGGTGGTCGTTCTCGGCAGAAACTTTTTCTGAAAAGGCAAACTTACGGCTCCTTCTCCCACAAGGAAGGTGCCAGCCCTGAAAAATCTTGCTGGTCTTCACTGTCCCCCTGCAGCCTATCTTTGGACGCAAAAGCACTGGGGATCTCTGCTTTCCCAGAGACTCAGCATGTCACGGTGCTCTTTCTCTGCATAGCCTTTTTCTGAAAAGGCAAACTTACGACTCCTTCTCCCACAAGGAAGCTGCCACCCCTGAAAGATCTTGCTGGTATTCACTATCCCTCTGCAGCCTATCCACAGGCACAACAGCACTGGGGATCTCTGCTTTCCCATAGACTCAGCATGTCACGGTGGTCGTTCTCGGCAGAAGCTTTTTCTGAAAAGGCAAACGACTGGCTCCTTCTCCCACAAGGAAGCTGCCAGCCCTAAAAGCTTTTGCAGGTCTTCACTATCCCTGTGCAGCCTATCCACAGGCACAACAGCACTGGGGATCTCTGCTTTCCCAGAGACTCAGCATGTCACTGTGCTCTCTCTCGGCAGAAGCTTTTTCTGAAAAGGCAAACGTCTGGCTCCTTCTCCCACAAGGAAGCTGCCAGCCCTGAAAGCTTTTGCAGGTCTTCACTATCCCTGTGCAGCCTATCTTTAGCCGCAACAGCACTGGGGATCTCTGCTTTCCCAGAGACTCAGCATGTCACGGTGCTCACTCTCGGCAGAAGCTTTTTCTGAAAAGGCAAACTTATGGCTCCTTCTCCCACAAGGAAGCTGCCAGCCCTGAAAGATCTTGCTGGTCCTCACCGTCCCGCTGCAGCCTATCCACAGGCACAACAGCACTGGGGATCTCTGCTTTCCCAGAGACTCAGCATGTCACGGTGCTCGTTCTCGGCAGAAGCTTTTTCTGAAAAGGCAAACGTCTGGCTCCTTCTCCCACAAGGAAGCTGCCAGCCCTGAAAGAAATTGCTGGTATTCACTATCCCTCTGCAGCCTATCCACAGGCACAACAGCACTGGGGATCTCTGCTTTCCCAGAGACTCAGCATGTCACGGTGCTCACTCTCGGCAGAAGCTTTTTCTGAAAAGGCAAACTTATGGCTCCTTCTCCCACAAGGAAGCTGCCAGCCCTGAAAGCTTTTGCAGGTCTTCACTATCCCTGTGCAGCCTATCCACAGGCACAACAGCACTGGGGATCTCTGCTTTCCCAGAGACTCAGCATGTCACGGTGCTCACTCTCGGCAGAAGCTTTTTCTGAAAAGGCAAACTTACGGCTCCTTCTCCCACAAGGAAGGTGCCAGCCCTGAAAGATCTTGCTGGTATTCACTATCCCTCTGCAGCCTATGCACAGGCACAACAGCACTGGGGATCTCTGCTTTCCCAGAGACTCAGCATGTCACGGTGCTCACTCTCGGCAGAAGCTTTTTCTGAAAAGGCAAACTTACGTCTCGTTCTCCCACAACGAAGGTGCCAGCCCTGAAAGATCTTGCTGGTCTTCACCATCCCCCTGCAGCCTATCCACCAGCACAACAGCACTGGGGATCTCTGCTTTCCCAGAGACTCAGCATGTCACGGTGCTCGTTCTCGGCAGAAACTTTTTCTGAAAAGGCAAACTTACGGCTCCTTCTCCCACAAGGAAGGTGCCAGCCCTGAAAAATCTTGCTGGTCTTCACAGTCCCCCTGCAGCCTATCTTTAGACGCAACAGCACTGGGGATCTCTGCTTTCCCAGAGACTCAGCAGCATGTCACGGTGCTCGTTCTCAGCAGAAACTTTTTCTGGAAAGGCAATCTTACGGCTCGTTCTCCCACAACGAAGGTGCCAGCCCTGAAAGATCTTGCTGGTCTTCACCATCCCCCTGCAGCCTATCCACCGGCACAACAGCACTGGGGATCTCTGCTTTCCCAGAGACTCAGCATGTCACGGTGCTCGTTCTCGGCAGAAACTTTTTCTGAAAAAGCAATCTTACGGCTCCTTCTCCCAAAAAGGAAGGTGCCAGCCCTGAAAGATCTTGATGGTCTTCACCGTGCCCCTGCAGCCTATCTTTAGCTGCAACAGCACTGGGGATCTCTGCTTTCACAGAGACTCAGCATGTCACGGTGCTCGTTCTCGGCAGAAACTTTTTCTGAAAAGGCAATCTTAAGGCTCCTTCTCCCACAAGGAAGGTACCAGCCCTGAAAGATCTTGCTGGTATTCACTATCCCTGTGCAGCCTATCCACAGGCACAACAGGACTGGGGATCTCTGCTTTCCCATAGACTCAGCATGTCACGGTGCTCGTTCTCGGCAGAAACTTTTTCTGAAAAGGCAAACTTACGTCTCCTTCTCCCACAAGGAAGGTGCCAGCCCTGAAAAATCTTGCTGGTCTTCACCATCCCCCTGCAGCCTATCTTTAGACGCAACAGCACTGGGAATCTCTGCTTTCCCAGAGACTCAGCAGCATGTCACGGTGCTCGTTCTCAGCAGAAACTTTTTCTGGAAAGGCAATCTTACGGCTCGTTCTCCCACAACGAAGGTGCCAGCCCTGAAAGATATTGCTGGTCTTCACCATCCCCCTGCAGCCTATCCACCAGCACAACAGCACTGGGGATCTCTGCTTTCCCAGAGACTCAGCATGTCACGGTGCTCGTTCTCGGCAGAAACTTTTTCTGAAAAGGCAAACTTACGGCTCCTTCTCCCACAAGGAAGGTGCCAGCCCTGAAAAATCTTGCTGGTCTTCACAGTCCCCCTGCAGCCTATCTTTAGACGCAACAGCACTGGGGATCTCTGCTTTCCCAGAGACTCAGCAGCATGTCACGGTGCTCGTTCTCAGCAGAAACTTTTTCTGGAAAGGCAATCTTACGGCTCGTTCTCCCACAACGAAGGTGCCAGCCCTGAAAGATCTTGCTGGTCTTCACCATCCCCCTGCAGCCTATCCACCAGCACAACAGCACTGGGGATCTCTGCTTTCCCAGAGACTCAGCATGTCACGGTGCTCGTTCTCGGCAGAAACTTTTCCTGAAAAGGCAATATTACGGCTCCTTCTCCCACAAGGAAGCTGCCAGCCCTGAAAGATATTGCTGGTCCTCACCGTCCCGCTGCAGCCTATCCACAGGCACAACAGCACTGAGGATCTCTGCTTTCCCAGAGACTCAGCATGTCACGGTGCTCGTTCTCGGCAGAAGCTTTTTCTGAAAAGGCAAACGTCTGGCTCCTTCTCCCACAAGGAAGCTGCCAGCCCTGAAAGAAATTGCTGGTATTCACTATCCCTCTGCAGCCTATCCACAGGCACAACAGCACTGGGGATCTCTGCTTTCCCAGAGACTCAGCATGTCACGGTGCTCACTCTCGGCAGAAGCTTTTTCTGAAAAGGCAAACTTACGGCTCCTTCTCCCACAAGGAAGGTGCCAGCCCTGAAAGATCTTGCTGGTATTCACTATCCCTCTGCAGCCTATCCACAGGCACAACAGCACTGGGGATCTCTGCTTTCCCAGACACTCAGCATGTCACGGTGCTCTCTCTCGGCAGAAGCTTTTTCTGAAAAGGCAAACGTCTGGCTCCTTCTCCCACAAGGAAGCTGCCAGCCCTGAAAGCTTTTGCAAGTCTTCACTATCCCTGTGCAGCCTATCTTTAGCCGCAACAGCACTGGGGATCTCTGCTTTCCCAGAGACTCAGCATGTCACGGTGCTCACTCTCGGCAGAAGCTATTTCTGAAAAGGCAAACTTACGGCTCCTTCTCCCACAAGGAAGGTGCCAGCCCTGAAAGATCTTGCTGGTATTCACTATCCCTCTGCAGCCTATCCACAGGCACAACAGCACTGGGGATCTCTGCTTTCCCACAGACTCAGCATGTCACGGTGCTCACTCTCGGCAGAAGCTTTTTCTGAAAAGGCAAACGTCTGGCTCCTTCTCCCACAAGGAAGCTGCCAGCCCTGAAAGAAATTGCTGGTATTCACTATCCCTCTGCAGCCTATCCACAGGCACAACAGCACTGGGGATCTCTGCTTTCCCAGAGACTCAGCATGTCACGGTGCTCACTCTCGGCAGAAGCTTTTTCTGAAAAGGCAAACTTATGGCTCCTTCTCCCACAAGGAAGCTGCCAGCCCTGAAAGATCTTGCTGGTATTCACTATCCCTGTGCAGCCTATCCACAGGCACAACAGCACTGGGGATCTCTGCTTTCCCAGAGACTCAGCATGTCACGGTGCTCGTTCTCGGCAGAAACTTTTTCTGAAAAGGCAATATTAAGGCTCCTTCTCCCACAAGGAAGCTGCCAGCCCTGAAAGATCTTGCTGGTCCTCACCGTCCCGCTGCAGCCTATCCACAGGCACAACAGCACTGGGGATCTCTGCTTTCCCAGAGACTCAGCATGTCACGGTGCTCGTTCTCGGCAGAAGCTTTTTCTGAAAAGGCAAACGTCTGGCTCCTTCTCCCACAAGGAAGCTGCCAGCCCTGAAAGAAATTGCTGGTATTCACTATCCCTCTGCAGCCTATCCACAGGCACAACAGCACTGGGGATCTCTGCTTTCCCAGAGACTCAGCATGTCACGGTGCTCACTCTCGGCAGAAGCTTTTTCTGAAAAGGCAAACTTATGGCTCCTTCTCCCACAAGGAAGCTGCCAGCCCTGAAAGCTTTTGCAGGTCTTCACTATCCCTGTGCAGCCTATCCACAGGCACAACAGCACTGGGGATCTCTGCTTTCCCAGAGACTCAGCATGTCACGGTGCTCACTCTCGGCAGAAGCTTTTTCTGAAAAGGCAAACTTACGACTCCTTCTCCCACAAGGAAGCTGCCAGCCCTGAAAGATCTTGCTGGTATTCACTATCCCTCTGCAGCCTATCCACAGGCACAACAGCACTGGGGATCTCTGCTTTCCCAGACACTCAGCATGTCACGGTGGTCGTTCTCGGCAGAAACTTTTTCTGAAAAGGCAAACTTACGGCTCCTTCTCCCACAAGGAAGGTGCCAGCCCTGAAAAATCTTGCTGGTCTTCACTGTCCCCCTGCAGCCTATCTTTGGACGCAAAAGCACTGGGGATCTCTGCTTTCCCAGAGACTCAGCATGTCACGGTGCTCTTTCTCTGCATAGCCTTTTTCTGAAAAGGCAAACTTACGACTCCTTCTCCCACAAGGAAGCTGCCACCCCTGAAAGATCTTGCTGGTATTCACTATCCCTCTGCAGCCTATCCACAGGCACAACAGCACTGGGGATCTCTGCTTTCCCATAGACTCAGCATGTCACGGTGGTCGTTCTCGGCAGAAGCTTTTTCTGAAAAGGCAAACGACTGGCTCCTTCTCCCACAAGGAAGCTGCCAGCCCTAAAAGCTTTTGCAGGTCTTCACTATCCCTGTGCAGCCTATCCACAGGCACAACAGCACTGGGGATCTCTGCTTTCCCAGAGACTCAGCATGTCACTGTGCTCTCTCTCGGCAGAAGCTTTTTCTGAAAAGGCAAACGTCTGGCTCCTTCTCCCACAAGGAAGCTGCCAGCCCTGAAAGCTTTTGCAGGTCTTCACTATCCCTGTGCAGCCTATCTTTAGCCGCAACAGCACTGGGGATCTCTGCTTTCCCAGAGACTCAGCATGTCACGGTGCTCACTCTCGGCAGAAGCTTTTTCTGAAAAGGCAAACTTATGGCTCCTTCTCCCACAAGGAAGCTGCCAGCCCTGAAAGATCTTGCTGGTATTCACTATCCCTGTGCAGCCTATCCACAGGCACAACAGCACTGGGGATCTCTGCTTTCCCAGAGACTCAGCATGTCACGGTGCTCGTTCTCGGCAGAAACTTTTTCTGAAAAGGCAATATTACGGCTCCTTCTCCCACAAGGAAGCTGCCAGCCCTGAAAGATCTTGCTGGTCCTCACCGTCCCGCTGCAGCCTATCCACAGGCACAACAGCACTGGGGATCTCTGCTTTCCCAGAGACTCAGCATGTCACGGTGCTCGTTCTCGGCAGAAGCTTTTTCTGAAAAGGCAAACGTCTGGCTCCTTCTCCCACAAGGAAGCTGCCAGCCCTGAAAGAAATTGCTGGTATTCACTATCCCTCTGCAGCCTATCCACAGGCACAACAGCACTGGGGATCTCTGCTTTCCCAGAGACTCAGCATGTCACGGTGCTCACTCTCGGCAGAAGCTTTTTCTGAAAAGGCAAACTTATGGCTCCTTCTCCCACAAGGAAGCTGCCAGCCCTGAAAGCTTTTGCAGGTCTTCACTATCCCTGTGCAGCCTATCCACAGGCACAACAGCACTGGGGATCTCTGCTTTCCCAGAGACTCAGCATGTCACGGTGCTCACTCTCGGCAGAAGCTTTTTCTGAAAAGGCAAACTTACGGCTCCTTCTCCCACAAGGAAGGTGCCAGCTCTGAAAGATCTTGCTGGTATTCACTATCCCTCTGCAGCCTATGCACAGGCACAACAGCACTGGGGATCTCTGCTTTCCCAGAGACTCAGCATGTCACGGTGCTCACTCTCGGCAGAAGCTTTTTCTGAAAAGGCAAACTTACGTCTCGTTCTCCCACAACGAAGGTGCCAGCCCTGAAAGATCTTGCTGGTCTTCACCATCCCCCTGCAGCCTATCCACCAGCACAACAGCACTGGGGATCTCTGCTTTCCCAGAGACTCAGCATGTCACGGTGCTCGTTCTCGGCAGAAACTTTTTCTGAAAAGGCAAACTTACGGCTCCTTCTCCCACAAGGAAGGTGCCAGCCCTGAAAAATCTTGCTGGTCTTCACAGTCCCCCTGCAGCCTATCTTTAGACGCAACAGCACTGGGGATCTCTGCTTTCCCAGAGACTCAGCAGCATGTCACGGTGCTCGTTCTCAGCAGAAACTTTTTCTGGAAAGGCAATCTTACGGCTCGTTCTCCCACAACGAAGGTGCCAGCCCTGAAAGATCTTGCTGGTCTTCACCATCCCCCTGCAGCCTATCCACCGGCACAACAGCACTGGGGATCTCTGCTTTCCCAGAGACTCAGCATGTCACGGTGCTCGTTCTCGGCAGAAACTTTTTCTGAAAAAGCAATCTTACGGCTCCTTCTCCCAAAAAGGAAGGTGCCAGCCCTGAAAGATCTTGATGGTCTTCACCGTGCCCCTGCAGCCTATCTTTAGCTGCAACAGCACTGGGGATCTCTGCTTTCCCAGAGACTCAGCATGTCACGGTGCTCGTTCTCGGCAGAAACTTTTTCTGAAAAGGCAATCTTAAGGCTCCTTCTCCCACAAGGAAGGTACCAGCCCTGAAAGATCTTGCTGGTATTCACTATCCCTGTGCAGCCTATCCACAGGCACAACAGGACTGGGGATCTCTGCTTTCCCATAGACTCAGCATGTCACGGTGCTCGTTCTCGGCAGAAACTTTTTCTGAAAAGGCAAACTTACGTCTCCTTCTCCCACAAGGAAGGTGCCAGCCCTGAAAAATCTTGCTGGTCTTCACCATCCCCCTGCAGCCTATCTTTAGACGCAACAGCACTGGGAATCTCTGCTTTCCCAGAGACTCAGCAGCATGTCACGGTGCTCGTTCTCAGCAGAAACTTTTTCTGGAAAGGCAATCTTACGGCTCGTTCTCCCACAACGAAGGTGCCAGCCCTGAAAGATATTGCTGGTCTTCACCATCCCCCTGCAGCCTATCCACCAGCACAACAGCACTGGGGATCTCTGCTTTCCCAGAGACTCAGCATGTCACGGTGCTCGTTCTCGGCAGAAACTTTTTCTGAAAAGGCAAACTTACGGCTCCTTCTCCCACAAGGAAGGTGCCAGCCCTGAAAAATCTTGCTGGTCTTCACAGTCCCCCTGCAGCCTATCTTTAGACGCAACAGCACTGGGGATCTCTGCTTTCCCAGAGACTCAGCAGCATGTCACGGTGCTCGTTCTCAGCAGAAACTTTTTCTGGAAAGGCAATCTTACGGCTCGTTCTCCCACAACGAAGGTGCCAGCCCTGAAAGATCTTGCTGGTCTTCACCATCCCCCTGCAGCCTATCCACCAGCACAACAGCACTGGGGATCTCTGCTTTCCCAGAGACTCAGCATGTCACGGTGCTCGTTCTCGGCAGAAACTTTTCCTGAAAAGGCAGTATTACGGCTCCTTCTCCCACAAGGAAGCTGCCAGCCCTGAAAGATATTGCTGGTCCTCACCGTCCCGCTGCAGCCTATCCACAGGCACAACAGCACTGAGGATCTCTGCTTTCCCAGAGACTCAGCATGTCACGGTGCTCGTTCTCGGCAGAAGCTTTTTCTGAAAAGGCAAACGTCTGGCTCCTTCTCCCACAAGGAAGCTGCCAGCCCTGAAAGAAATTGCTGGTATTCACTATCCCTCTGCAGCCTATCCACAGGCACAACAGCACTGGGGATCTCTGCTTTCCCAGAGACTCAGCATGTCACGGTGCTCACTCTCGGCAGAAGCTTTTTCTGAAAAGGCAAACTTACGGCTCCTTCTCCCACAAGGAAGGTGCCAGCCCTGAAAGATCTTGCTGGTATTCACTATCCCTCTGCAGCCTATCCACAGGCACAACAGCACTGGGGATCTCTGCTTTCCCAGACACTCAGCATGTCACGGTGCTCTCTCTCGGCAGAAGCTTTTTCTGAAAAGGCAAACGTCTGGCTCCTTCTCCCACAAGGAAGCTGCCAGCCCTGAAAGCTTTTGCAAGTCTTCACTATCCCTGTGCAGCCTATCTTTAGCCGCAACAGCACTGGGGATCTCTGCTTTCCCAGAGACTCAGCATGTCACGGTGCTCACTCTCGGCAGAAGCTATTTCTGAAAAGGCAAACTTACGGCTCCTTCTCCCACAAGGAAGGTGCCAGCCCTGAAAGATCTTGCTGGTATTCACTATCCCTCTGCAGCCTATCCACAGGCACAACAGCACTGGGGATCTCTGCTTTCCCACAGACTCAGCATGTCACGGTGCTCACTCTCGGCAGAAGCTTTTTCTGAAAAGGCAAACGTCTGGCTCCTTCTCCCACAAGGAAGGTGCCAGCCCTGAAAGAAATTGCTGGTATTCACTATCCCTCTGCAGCCTATCCACAGGCACAACAGCACTGGGGATCTCTGCTTTCCCAGAGACTCAGCATGTCACGGTGCTCACTCTCGGCAGAAGCTTTTTCTGAAAAGGCAAACTTATGGCTCCTTCTCCCACAAGGAAGCTGCCAGCCCTGAAAGATCTTGCTGGTATTCACTATCCCTGTGCAGCCTATCCACAGGCACAACAGCACTGGGGATCTCTGCTTTCCCAGAGACTCAGCATGTCACGGTGCTCGTTCTCGGCAGAAACTTTTTCTGAAAAGGCAATATTACGGCTCCTTCTCCCACAAGGAAGCTGCCAGCCCTGAAAGATCTTGCTGGTCCTCACCGTCCCACTGCAGCCTATCCACAGGCACAACAGCACTGGGGATCTCTGCTTTCCCAGAGACTCAGCATGTCACGGTGCTCGTTCTCGGCAGAAGCTTTTTCTGAAAAGGCAAACGTCTGGCTCCTTCTCCCACAAGGAAGCTGCCAGCCCTGAAAGAAATTGCTGGTATTCACTATCCCTCTGCAGCCTATCCACAGGCACAACAGCACTGGGGATCTCTGCTTTCCCAGAGACTCAGCATGTCACGGTGCTCACTCTCGGCAGAAGCTTTTTCTGAAAAGGCAAACTTATGGCTCCTTCTCCCACAAGGAAGCTGCCAGCCCTGAAAGCTTTTGCAGGTCTTCACTATCCCTGTGCAGCCTATCCACAGGCACAACAGCACTGGGGATCTCTGCTTTCCCAGAGACTCAGCATGTCACGGTGCTCACTCTCGGCAGAAGCTTTTTCTGAAAAGGCAAACTTACGACTCCTTCTCCCACAAGGAAGCTGCCAGCCCTGAAAGATCTTGCTGGTATTCACTATCCCTCTGCAGCCTATCCACAGGCACAACAGCACTGGGGATCTCTGCTTTCCCATAGACTCAGCATGTCACGGTGGTCGTTCTCGGCAGAAACTTTTTCTGAAAAGGCAAACTTACGGCTCCTTCTCCCACAAGGAAGGTGCCAGCCCTGAAAAATCTTGCTGGTCTTCACTGTCCCCCTGCAGCCTATCTTTGGACGCAAAAGCACTGGGGATCTCTGCTTTCCCAGAGACTCAGCATGTCACGGTGCTCTTTCTCTGCATAGCCTTTTTCTGAAAAGGCAAACTTACGACTCCTTCTCCCACAAGGAAGCTGCCACCCCTGAAAGATCTTGCTGGTATTCACTATCCCTCTGCAGCCTATCCACAGGCACAACAGCACTGGGGATCTCTGCTTTCCCATAGACTCAGCATGTCACGGTGGTCGTTCTCGGCAGAAGCTTTTTCTGAAAAGGCAAACGACTGGCTCCTTCTCCCACAAGGAAGCTGCCAGCCCTAAAAGCTTTTGCAGGTCTTCACTATCCCTGTGCAGCCTATCCACAGGCACAACAGCACTGGGGATCTCTGCTTTCCCAGAGACTCAGCATGTCACTGTGCTCTCTCTCGGCAGAAGCTTTTTCTGAAAAGGCAAACGTCTGGCTCCTTCTCCCACAAGGAAGCTGCCAGCCCTGAAAGCTTTTGCAGGTCTTCACTATCCCTGTGCAGCCTATCTTTAGCCGCAACAGCACTGGGGATCTCTGCTTTCCCAGAGACTCAGCATGTCACGGTGCTCACTCTCGGCAGAAGCTTTTTCTGAAAAGGCAAACTTATGGCTCCTTCTCCCACAAGGAAGCTGCCAGCCCTGAAAGATCTTGCTGGTATTCACTATCCCTGTGCAGCCTATCCACAGGCACAACAGCACTGGGGATCTCTGCTTTCCCAGAGACTCAGCATGTCACGGTGCTCGTTCTCGGCAGAAACTTTTTCTGAAAAGGCAATATTACGGCTCCTTCTCCCACAAGGAAGCTGCCAGCCCTGAAAGATCTTGCTGGTCCTCACCGTCCCGCTGCAGCCTATCCACAGGCACAACAGCACTGGGGATCTCTGCTTTCCCAGAGACTCAGCATGTCACGGTGCTCGTTCTCGGCAGAAGCTTTTTCTGAAAAGGCAAACGTCTGGCTCCTTCTCCCACAAGGAAGCTGCCAGCCCTGAAAGAAATTGCTGGTATTCACTATCCCTCTGCAGCCTATACACAGGCACAACAGCACTGGGGATCTCTGCTTTCCCAGAGACTCAGCATGTCACGGTGCTCACTCTCGGCAGAAGCTTTTTCTGAAAAGGCAAACGTCTGGCTCCTTCTCCCACAAGGAAGCTGCCAGCCCTGAAAGCTTTTGCAGGTCTTCACTATCCCTCTGCAGCCTATCCACAGGCACAACAGCACTGGGGATCTCTGCTTTCCCAGAGACTCAACATGTCACGGTGCTCACTCTCGGCAGAAGCTTTTTCTGAAAAGGCAAACTTACGACTCCTTCTCCCACAAGGAAGCTGCCAGCCCTGAAAGATCTTGCTGGTATTCACTATCCCTCTGCAGCCTATCCACAGGCACAACAGCACTGGGGATCTCTGCTTTCCCATAGACTCAGCATGTCACGGTGGTCGTTCTCGGCAGAAACTTTTTCTGAAAAGGCAAACTTACGGCTCCTTCTCCCACAAGGAAGGTGCCAGCCCTGAAAAATCTTGCTGGTCTTCACTGTCCCCCTGCAGCCTATCTTTGGACGCAAAAGCACTGGGGATCTCTGCTTTCCCAGAGACTCAGCATGTCACGGTGCTCTTTCTCTGCATAGCCTTTTTCTGAAAAGGCAAACTTACGACTCCTTCTCCCACAAGGAAGCTGCCACCCCTGAAAGATCTTGCTGGTATTCACTATCCCTCTGCAGCCTATCCACAGGCACAACAGCACTGGGGATCTCTGCTTTCCCACAGACTCAGCATGTCACGGTGCTCACTCTCGGCAGAAGCTTTTTCTGAAAAGGCAAACGTCTGGCTCCTTCTCCCACAAGGAAGCTGCCAGCCCTGAAAGAAATTGCTGGTATTCACTATCCCTCTGCAGCCTATCCAGAGGCACAACAGCACTGGGGATCTCTGCTTTCCCAGAGACTCAGCATGTCACGGTGCTCACTCTCGGCAGAAGCTATTTCTGAAAAGGCAAACTTATGGCTCCTTCTCCCACAAGGAAGCTGCCAGCCCTGAAAGATCTTGCTGGTATTCACTATCCCTGTGCAGCCTATCCACAGGCACAACAGCACTGGGGATCTCTGCTTTCCCAGAGACTCAGCATGTCACGGTGCTCGTTCTCGGCAGAAACTTTTTCTGAAAAGGCAATATTACGGCTCCTTCTCCCACAAGGAAGCTGCCAGCCCTGAACGATCTTGCTGGTCCTCACCGTCCCGCTGCAGCCTATCCACAGGCACAACAGCACTGGGGATCTCTGCTTTCCCAGAGACTCAGCATGTCACGGTGCTCGTTCTCGGCAGAAGCTTTTTCTGAAAAGGCAAACGTCTGGCTCCTTCTCCCACAAGGAAGCTGCCAGCCCTGAAAGAAATTGCTGGTATTCACTATCCCTCTGCAGCCTATCCACAGGCACAACAGCACTGGGGATCTCTGCTTTCCCAGAGACTCAGCATGTCACGGTGCTCACTCTCGGCAGAAGCTTTTTCTGAAAAGGCAAACTTACGGCTCCTTCTCCCACAGGGAAGCTGCCAGCCCTGAAAGCTTTTGCAGGTCTTCACTATCCCTGTGCAGCCTATCCACAGGCACAACAGCACTGGGGATCTCTGCTTTCCCAGAGACTCAGCATGTCACGGTGCTCACTCTCGGCAGAAGCTTTTTCTGAAAAGGCAAACTTACGGCTCCTTCTCCCACAAGGAAGGTGCCAGCCCTGAAAGATCTTGCTGGTATTCACTATCCCTCTGCAGCCTATGCACAGGCACAACAGCACTGGGGATCTCTGCTTTCCCAGAGACTCAGCATGTCACGGTGCTCACTCTCGGCAGAAGCTTTTTCTGAAAAGGCAAACTTACGTCTCGTTCTCCCACAACGAAGGTGCCAGCCCTGAAAGATCTTGCTGGTCTTCACCATCCCCCTGCAGCCTATCCACCAGCACAACAGCACTGGGGATCTCTGCTTTCCCAGAGACTCAGCATGTCACGGTGCTCGTTCTCGGCAGAAACTTTTTCTGAAAAGGCAAACTTACGGCTCCTTCTCCCACAAGGAAGGTGCCACCCCTGAAAAATCTTGCTGGTCTTCACAGTCCCCCTGCAGCCTATCTTTAGACGCAACAGCACTGGGGATCTCTGCTTTCCCAGAGACTCAGCAGCATGTCACGGTGCTCGTTCTCAGCAGAAACTTTTTCTGGAAAGGCAATCTTACGGCTCGTTCTCCCACAACGAAGGTGCCAGCCCTGAAAGATCTTGCTGGTCTTCACCATCCCCCTGCAGCCTATCCACCAGCACAACAGCACTGGGGATCTCTGCTTTCCCAGAGACTCAGCATGTCACGGTGCTCGTTCTCGGCAGAAACTTTTCCTGAAAAGGCAATATTAAGGCTCCTTCTCCCACAAGGAAGCTGCCAGCCCTGAAAGATATTGCTGGTCCTCACCGTCCCGCTGCAGCCTATCCACAGGCACAACAGCACTGAGGATCTCTGCTTTCCCAGAGACTCAGCATGTCACGGTGCTCGTTCTCGGCAGAAGCTTTTTCTGAAAAGGCAAACGTCTGGCTCCTTCTCCCACAAGGAAGCTGCCAGCCCTGAAAGAAATTGCTGGTATTCACTATCCCTCTGCAGCCTATCCACAGGCACAACAGCACTGGGGATCTCTGCTTTCCCAGACACTCAGCATGTCACGGTGCTCTCTCTCGGCAGAAGCTTTTTCTGAAAAGGCAAACGTCTGGCTCCTTCTCCCACAAGGAAGCTGCCAGCCCTGAAAGCTTTTGCAAGTCTTCACTATCCCTGTGCAGCCTATCTTTAGCCGCAACAGCACTGGGGATCTCTGCTTTCCCAGAGACTCAGCATGTCACGGTGCTCACTCTCGGCAGAAGCTATTTCTGAAAAGGCAAACTTACGGCTCCTTCTCCCACAAGGAAGGTGCCAGCCCTGAAAGATCTTGCTGGTATTCACTATCCCTCTGCAGCCTATCCACAGGCACAACAGCACTGGGGATCTCTGCTTTCCCACAGACTCAGCATGTCACGGTGCTCACTCTCGGCAGAAGCTTTTTCTGAAAAGGCAAACGTCTGGCTCCTTCTCCCACAAGGAAGCTGCCAGCCCTGAAAGAAATTGCTGGTATTCACTATCCCTCTGCAGCCTATCCACAGGCACAACAGCACTGGGGATCTCTGCTTTCCCAGAGACTCAGCATGTCACGGTGCTCACTCTCGGCAGAAGCTTTTTCTGAAAAGGCAAACTTATGGCTCCTTCTCCCACAAGGAAGCTGCCAGCCCTGAAAGCTTTTGCAGGTCTTCACTATCCCTGTGCAGCCTATCCACAGGCACAACAGCACTGGGGATCTCTGCTTTCCCACAGACTCAGCATGTCACGGTGCTCACTCTCGGCAGAAGCTTTTTCTGAAAAGGCAAACTTATGGCTCCTTCTCCCACAAGGAAGCTGCCAGCCCTGAAAGATCTTGCTGGTATTCACTATCCCTCTGCAGCCTATCCACAGGCACAACAGCACTGGGGATCTCTGCTTTCCCAGACACTCAGCATGTCACGGTGGTCGTTCTCGGCAGAATCTTTTTCTGAAAAGGCAAACTTACGGCTCCTTCTCCCACAAGGAAGGTGCCAGCCCTGAAAAATCTTGCTGGTCTTCACTGTCCCCCTGCAGCCTATCTTTGGACGCAAAAGCACTGGGGATCTCTGCTTTCCCAGAGACTCAGCATGTCACGGTGCTCTTTCTCTGCATAGCCTTTTTCTGAAAAGGCAAACTTACGACTCCTTCTCCCACAAGGAAGCTGCCACCCCTGAAAGATCTTGCTGGTATTCACTATCCCTCTGCAGCCTATCCACAGGCACAACAGCACTGGGGATCTCTGCTTTCCCATAGACTCAGCATGTCACGGTGGTCGTTCTCGGCAGAAGCTTTTTCTGAAAAGGCAAACGACTGGCTCCTTCTCCCACAAGGAAGCTGCCAGCCCTAAAAGCTTTTGCAGGTCTTCACTATCCCTGTGCAGCCTATCCACAGGCACAACAGCACTGGGGATCTCTGCTTTCCCAGAGACTCAGCATGTCACTGTGCTCTCTCTCGGCAGAAGCTTTTTCTGAAAAGGCAAACGTCTGGCTCCTTCTCCCACAAGGAAGCTGCCAGCCCTGAAAGCTTTTGCAGGTCTTCACTATCCCTGTGCAGCCTATCTTTAGCCGCAACAGCACTGGGGATCTCTGCTTTCCCAGAGACTCAGCATGTCACGGTGCTCACTCTCGGCAGAAGCTTTTTCTGAAAAGGCAAACTTATGGCTCCTTCTCCCACAAGGAAGCTGCCAGCCCTGATCTTGCTGGTATTCACTATCCCTGTGCAGCCTATCCACAGGCACAACAGCACTGGGGATCTCTGCTTTCCCAGAGACTCAGCATGTCACTGTGCTCGTTCTCGGCAGAAACTTTTTCTGAAAAGGCAATATTACGGCTCCTTCTCCCACAAGGAAGCTGCCAGCCCTGAAAGATCTTGCTGGTCCTCACCGTCCCGCTGCAGCCTATCCACAGGCACAACAGCTTTGGGGATCTCTGCTTTCCCAGAGACTCAGCATGTCACGGTGCTCGTTCTCGGCAGAAGCTTTTTCTGAAAAGGCAAACGTCTGGCTCCTTCTCCCACAAGGAAGCTGCCAGCCCTGAAAGAAATTGCTGGTATTCACTATCCCTCTGCAGCCTATACACAGGCACAACAGCACTGGGGATCTCTGCTTTCCCAGAGACTCAGCATGTCACGGTGCTCACTCTCGGCAGAAGCTTTTTCTGAAAAGGCAAACGTCTGGCTCCTTCTCCCACAAGGAAGCTGCCAGCCCTGAAAGCTTTTGCAGGTCTTCACTATCCCTCTGCAGCCTATCCACAGGCACAACAGCACTGGGGATCTCTGCTTTCCCAGAGACTCAACATGTCACGGTGCTCACTCTCGGCAGAAGCTTTTTCTGAAAAGGCAAACTTACGACTCCTTCTCCCACAAGGAAGCTGCCAGCCCTGAAAGATCTTGCTGGTATTCACTATCCCTCTGCAGCCTATCCACAGGCACAACAGCACTGGGGATCTCTGCTTTCCCATAGACTCAGCATGTCACGGTGCTCACTCTCGGCAGAAGCTTTTTCTGAAAAGGCAAACTTACGGCTCCTTCTCCCACAAGGAAGGTGCCAGCCCTGAAAAATCTTGCTGGTCTTCACTGTCCCCCTGCAGCCTATCTTTGGACGCAAAAGCACTGGGGATCTCTGCTTTCCCAGAGACTCAGCATGTCACGGTGCTCTTTCTCTGCATAGCCTTTTTCTGAAAAGGCAAACTTACGACTCCTTCTCCCACAAGGAAGCTGCCACCCCTGAAAGATCTTGCTGGTATTCACTATCCCTCTGCAGCCTATCCACAGGCACAACAGCACTGGGGATCTCTGCTTTCCCAGAGACTCAGCATGTCACGGTGCTCACTCTCGGCAGAAGCTTTTTCTGAAAAGGCAAACGTCTGGCTCCTTCTCCCACAAGGAAGCTGCCAGCCCTGAAAGAAATTGCTGGTATTCACTATCCCTCTGCAGCCTATCCAGAGGCACAACAGCACTGGGGATCTCTGCTTTCCCAGAGACTCAGCATGTCACGGTGCTCACTCTCGGCAGAAGCTATTTCTGAAAAGGCAAACTTATGGCTCCTTCTCCCACAAGGAAGCTGCCAGCCCTGAAAGATCTTGCTGGTATTCACTATCCCTCTGCAGCCTATCCACAGGCACAACAGCACTGGGGATCTCTGCTTTCCCAGAGACTCAGCATGTCACGGTGCTCGTTCTCGGCAGAAACTTTTTCTGAAAAGGCAATATTACGGCTCCTTCTCCCACAAGGAAGCTGCCAGCCCTGAAAGATCTTGCTGGTCCTCACCGTCCCGCTGCAGCCTATCCACAGGCACAACAGCACTGGGGATCTCTGCTTTCCCAGAGACTCAGCATGTCACGGTGCTCGTTCTCGGCAGAAGCTTTTTCTGAAAAGGCAAACGTCTGGCTCCTTCTCCCACAAGGAAGCTGCCAGCCCTGAAAGAAATTGCTGGTATTCACTATCCCTCTGCAGCCTATCCACAGGCACAACAGCACTGGGGATCTCTGCTTTCCCAGAGACTCAGCATGTTCACGGTGCTCACTCTCGGCAGAAGCTTTTTCTGAAAAGGCAAACTTATGGCTCCTTCTCCCACAAGGAAGCTGCCAGCCCTGAAAGCTTTTGCAGGTCTTCACTATCCCTGTGCAGCCTATCCACAGGCACAACAGCACTGGGGATCTCTGCTTTCCCAGAGACTCAGCATGTCACGGTGCTCACTCTCGGCAGAAGCTTTTTCTGAAAAGGCAAACTTACGGCTCCTTCTCCCACAAGGAAGGTGCCAGCCCTGAAAGATCTTGCTGGTATTCACTATCCCTCTGCAGCCTATGCACAGGCACAACAGCACTGGGGATCTCTGCTTTCCCACAGACTCAGCATGTCACGGTGCTCACTCTCGGCAGAAGCTTTTTCTGAAAAGGCAAACTTACGTCTCGTTCTCCCACAACGAAGGTGCCAGCCCTGAAAGATCTTGCTGGTCTTCACCATCCCCCTGCAGCCTATCCACCAGCACAACAGCACTGGGGATCTCTGCTTTCCCAGAGACTCAGCATGTCACGGTGCTCGTTCTCGGCAGAAACTTTTTCTGAAAAGGCAAACTTACGGCTCCTTCTCCCACAAGGAAGGTGCCAGCCCTGAAAAATCTTGCTGGTCTTCACAGTCCCCCTGCAGCCTATCTTTAGACGCAACAGCACTGGGGATCTCTGCTTTCCCAGAGACTCAGCAGCATGTCACGGTGCTCGTTCTCAGCAGAAACTTTTTCTGGAAAGGCAATCTTACGGCTCGTTCTCCCACAACGAAGGTGCCAGCCCTGAAAGATCTTGCTGGTCTTCACCATCCCCCTGCAGCCTATCCACCAGCACAACAGCACTGGGGATCTCTGCTTTCCCAGAGTCTCAGCATGTCACGGTGCTCGTTCTCGGCAGAAACTTTTACTGAAAAGGCAATATTACGGCTCCTTCTCCCACAAGGAAGCTGCCAGCCCTGAAAGATATTGCTGGTCCTCACCGTCCCGCTGCAGCCTATCCACAGGCACAACAGCACTGAGGATCTCTGCTTTCCCAGAGACTCAGCATGTCACGGTGCTCGTTCTCGGCAGAAGCTTTTTCTGAAAAGGCAAACGTCTGGCTCCTTCTCCCACAAGGAAGCTGCCAGCCCTGAAAGAAATTGCTGGTATTCACTATCCCTCTGCAGCCTATCCACAGGCACAACAGCACTGGGGATCTCTGCTTTCCCAGAGACTCAGCATGTCACGGTGCTCACTCTCGGCAGAAGCTTTTTCTGAAAAGGCAAACTTACGGCTCCTTCTCCCACAAGGAAGGTGCCAGCCCTGAAAGATCTTGCTGGTATTCACTATCCCTCTGCAGCCTATCCACAGGCACAACAGCACTGGGGATCTCTGCTTTCCCAGACACTCAGCATGTCACGGTGCTCTCTCTCGGCAGAAGCTTTTTCTGAAAAGGCAAACGTCTGGCTCCTTCTCCCACAAGGAAGCTGCCAGCCCTGAAAGCTTTTGCAAGTCTTCACTATCCCTGTGCAGCCTATCTTTAGCCGCAACAGCACTGGGGATCTCTGCTTTCCCAGAGACTCAGCATGTCACGGTGCTCACTCTCGGCAGAAGCTATTTCTGAAAAGGCAAACTTACGGCTCCTTCTCCCACAAGGAAGGTGCCAGCCCTGAAAGAAATTGCTGGTATTCACTATCCCTCTGCAGCCTATCCACAGGCACAACAGCACTGGGGATCTCTGCTTTCCCACAGACTCAGCATGTCACGGTGCTCACTCTCGGCAGAAGCTTTTTCTGAAAAGGCAAACGTCTGGCTCCTTCTCCCACAAGGAAGCTGCCAGCCCTGAAAGAAATTGCTGGTATTCACTATCCCTCTGCAGCCTATCCACAGGCACAACAGCACTGGGGATCTCTGCTTTCCCAGAGACTCAGCATGTAACGGTGCTCGTTCTCGGCAGAAACTTTTTCTGAAAAGACAAACGTCTGGCTCCTTCTCTCACAAGAAAGGTGCCAGCCCTGAAAGATCTTGCTGTTCTTCACCGACCCCTGCAGCCTATCTTTAGACGCAACAGCACTGGGGATCTCTGCTTTCCCAGAGACTCAGCATCTGATAATTGTCGCTCTCGCCAGAGCCTTTTTCTAAAAAGGCAAACGTCCGGCTCCTTCTCCCACAAGGAAGGTGCCAGCCCTGAAAGCTCTTGCAGGTCTTCACTATCCCTCTGCAGCCTATCTTTACCCGCAACAGCACTGGGGATCTCTGCTTTCCCAGAAGATCAGCATGTCACGGTGCTCGCTCTCGGCAGAGCCTTTTTCTGAAAAGGCAAACTTACGGCTCCTTCTCCCACAAAGGAAGGTGCCAGCCCTGAAAGATCTTGCTGGTCTTCACCGTCCCCCTGCAGCCTATCCACAGGCACAACAGCACTGGGGATCTCTGCTTTCCCAGAGACTCAAAATGTCACTGTGCTCGTTCTCGGCAGAAATGTTTTCTGAAAAGACAAACGTCTGGCTCCTTCTCCCACAAGGAAGCTGCCAGCCCTGAAAGATCTTGCTGGTATTCACTATCCCTCTGCAGCCTATCCACAGGCACAACAGCACTGGGGATCTCTGCTTTCCCAGAGACTCAGCATGTCACGGTGCTCACTCTCGGCAGAAGCTTTTTCTGAAAAGGCAAACGTCTGGCTCCTTCTCCCACAAGGAAGCTGCCAGCCCTGAAAGAAATTGCTGGTATTCACTATCCCTCTGCAGCCTATCCAGAGGCACAACAGCACTGGGGATCTCTGCTTTCCCAGAGACTCAGCATGTCACGGTGCTCACTCTCGGCAGAAGCTATTTCTGAAAAGGCAAACTTATGGCTCCTTCTCCCACAAGGAAGCTGCCAGCCCTGAAAGATCTTGCTGGTATTCACTATCCCTCTGCAGCCTATCCACAGGCACAACAGCACTGGGGATCTCTGCTTTCCCAGAGACTCAGCATGTCACGGTGCTCGTTCTCGGCAGAAACTTTTTCTGAAAAGGCAATATTACGGCTCCTTCTCCCACAAGGAAGCTGCCAGCCCTGAAAGATCTTGCTGGTCCTCACCGTCCCGCTGCAGCCTATCCACAGGCACAACAGCACTGGGGATCTCTGCTTTCCCAGAGACTCAGCATGTCACGGTGCTCGTTCTCGGCAGAAGCTTTTTCTGAAAAGGCAAACGTCTGGCTCCTTCTCCCACAAGGAAGCTGCCAGCCCTGAAAGAAATTGCTGGTATTCACTATCCCTCTGCAGCCTATCCACAGGCACAACAGCACTGGGGATCTCTGCTTTCCCAGAGACTCAGCATGTTCACGGTGCTCACTCTCGGCAGAAGCTTTTTCTGAAAAGGCAAACTTATGGCTCCTTCTCCCACAAGGAAGCTGCCAGCCCTGAAAGCTTTTGCTGGTCTTCACTATCCCTGTGCAGCCTATCCACAGGCACAACAGCACTGGGGATCTCTGCTTTCCCAGAGACTCAGCATGTCACGGTGCTCACTCTCGGCAGAAGCTTTTTCTGAAAAGGCAAACTTACGGCTCCTTCTCCCACAAGGAAGGTGCCAGCCCTGAAAGATCTTGCTGGTATTCACTATCCCTCTGCAGCCTATGCACAGGCACAACAGCACTGGGGATCTCTGCTTTCCCACAGACTCAGCATGTCACGGTGCTCACTCTCGGCAGAAGCTTTTTCTGAAAAGGCAAACTTACGTCTCGTTCTCCCACAACGAAGGTGCCAGCCCTGAAAGATCTTGCTGGTCTTCACCATCCCCCTGCAGCCTATCCACCAGCACAACAGCACTGGGGATCTCTGCTTTCCCAGAGACTCAGCATGTCACGGTGCTCTTTCTCGGCAGAAACTTTTTCTGAAAAGGCAAACTTACGGCTCCTTCTCCCACAAGGAAGGTGCCAGCCCTGAAAAATCTTGCTGGTCTTCACAGTCCCCCTGCAGCCTATCTTTAGACGCAACAGCACTGGGGATCTCTGCTTTCCCAGAGACTCAGCAGCATGTCACGGTGCTCGTTCTCAGCAGAAACTTTTTCTGGAAAGGCAATCTTACGGCTCGTTCTCCCACAACGAAGGTGCCAGCCCTGAAAGATCTTGCTGGTCTTCACCATCCCCCTGCAGCCTATCCACCAGCACAACAGCACTGGGGATCTCTGCTTTCCCAGAGTCTCAGCATGTCACGGTGCTCGTTCTCGGCAGAAACTTTTCCTGAAAAGGCAATATTACGGCTCCTTCTCCCACAAGGAAGCTGCCAGCCCTGAAAGATATTGCTGGTCCTCACCGTCCCGCTGCAGCCTATCCACAGGCACAACAGCACTGAGGATCTCTGCTTTCCCAGAGACTCAGCATGTCACGGTGCTCGTTCTCGGCAGAAGCTTTTTCTGAAAAGGCAAACGTCTGGCTCCTTCTCCCACAAGGAAGCTGCCAGCCCTGAAAGAAATTGCTGGTATTCACTATCCCTCTGCAGCCTATCCACAGGCACAACAGCACTGGGGATCTCTGCTTTCCCAGAGACTCAGCATGTCACGGTGCTCACTCTCGGCAGAAGCTTTTTCTGAAAAGGCAAACTTACGGCTCCTTCTCCCACAAGGAAGGTGCCAGCCCTGAAAGATCTTGCTGGTATTCACTATCCCTCTGCAGCCTATCCACAGGCACAACAGCACTGGGGATCTCTGCTTTCCCAGACACTCAGCATGTCACGGTGCTCTCTCTCGGCAGAAGCTTTTTCTGAAAAGGCAAACGTCTGGCTCCTTCTCCCACAAGGAAGCTGCCAGCCCTGAAAGCTTTTGCAAGTCTTCACTATCCCTGTGCAGCCTATCTTTAGCCGCAACAGCACTGGGGATCTCTGCTTTCCCAGAGACTCAGCATGTCACGGTGCTCACTCTCGGCAGAAGCTATTTCTGAAAAGGCAAACTTACGGCTCCTTCTCCCACAAGGAAGGTGCCAGCCCTGAAAGAAATTGCTGGTATTCACTATCCCTCTGCAGCCTATCCACAGGCACAACAGCACTGGGGATCTCTGCTTTCCCACAGACTCAGCATGTCACGGTGCTCACTCTCGGCAGAAGCTTTTTCTGAAAAGGCAAACGTCTGGCTCCTTCTCCCACAAGGAAGCTGCCAGCCCTGAAAGAAATTGCTGGTATTCACTATCCCTCTGCAGCCTATCCACAGGCACAACAGCACTGGGGATCTCTGCTTTCCCAGAGACTCAGCATGTAACGGTGCTCGTTCTCGGCAGAAACTTTTTCTGAAAAGACAAACGTCTGGCTCCTTCTCTCACAAGAAAGGTGCCAGCCCTGAAAGATCTTGCTGTTCTTCACCGACCCCTGCAGCCTATCTTTAGACGCAACAGCACTGGGGATCTCTGCTTTCCCAGAGACTCAGCATCTGATAATTGTCGCTCTCGCCAGAGCCTTTTTCTAAAAAGGCAAACGTCCGGCTCCTTCTCCCACAAGGAAGGTGCCAGCCCTGAAAGCTCTTGCAGGTCTTCACTATCCCTCTGCAGCCTATCTTTACCCGCAACAGCACTGGGGATCTCTGCTTTCCCAGAAGATCAGCATGTCACGGTGCTCGCTCTCGGCAGAGCCTTTTTCTGAAAAGGCAAACTTACGGCTCCTTCTCCCACAAAGGAAGGTGCCAGCCCTGAAAGATCTTGCTGGTCTTCACCGTCCCCCTGCAGCCTATCCACAGGCACAACAGCACTGGGGATCTCTGCTTTCCCAGAGACTCAAAATGTCACTGTGCTCGTTCTCGGCAGAAATGTTTTCTGAAAAGACAAACGTCTGGCTCCTTCTCCCACAAGGAAGCTGCCAGCCCTGAAAGATCTTGCTGGTATTCACTATCCCTCTGCAGCCTATCCACAGGCACAACAGCACTGGGGATCTCTGCTTTCCCAGAGACCCAGCATATCATGCTGCTCGCTCTCGGCAGAGCCTTTTTCTGAAAAGGCAAACTTACGGCTCCTTCTCCCACAAAGGAAGGTGCCAGCCCAGAAAGATCTTGCTGCTCTTCACAGTCCCGCTGCAGCCTATCTTTAGCCGCAACATCACTGGGGATCTCTGCTTTCCCAGAGACTCAGCATGTCACGGTGCTCGTTCTCGGTAGAAACTTTTTCTGAAAAGGCAATCTTACGGCTCCTTCTCCGACAAGGAAGGTGCCAGCCCTGAAAAATCTTGATGGTCTTCACCGTCCCCCTGCAGCCTATCTTTAGCCGCAACAGCACTGGGGATCTCTGCTTTCCCAGAGACTCAGCAGCATGTCACGGTGCTCGTTCTCGGCAGAAACGTTTTCTGAAAAGGCAAACGTCTGGCTCCTTCTCCCACAAAGGAAGGTGCCAGCCCAGAAAGATCTTGCTGGTCTTCACCGTCCCCTGCAGCCTATCTTTAGCCGCAACAGCACTGGGGATCTCTGCTTTCCCAGAGACTCAGCATCTGATGGTGCTCGCTCTCGGCAGAGCCTTTTTCTGAAAAGGCAAACTTATGGCTCCTTCTCCCACAAGGAAGCTGCCAGCCCTGAAAGATCTTGCTGGTCTTCACCGTCCCCCTGCAGCCTATCTTTAGCCGCAACAGCACTGGGGATCTCTCCTTTCCCAGAGACTCAGCATGTCATGGTGCTCGTTCTCAGCAGAAACTTTTTCTGAAAAGGCAAACGTCTGGCTCCTTCTTCCACAATGGAAGCTGCCAGCCCTGGAGGATCTTGCTGGTCTTCACCGTCCCCCTGCGGCCTATCTTCAGACGCAACAACACTGGGGATCTCTGCTTTCCCAGAGACTCAGCAGCATGTCACGGTGCTCGTTCTCGGCAGAAACGTTTTCTGAAAAGGCAAACGTCTGGCTCCTTCTCCCACAAAGGAAGGTGCCAGCCCTGAAAGATCTTGCTGGTCTTTACCGTCCCCCTGCAGCCTATCTTTAGACGCAACAGCACTGGGGATCTCTGCTTTCACAGAGACTCAGCATGTCACGGTGCTCGTTCTCGGCAGAAACTTTTTCTGAAAAGGCAATGTTACGGCTCCTTCTCCCACAAGGAAGGTACCAGCCCTGAAAAATCTTGCTGGTCTTAACCGTCCCCCTGCAGCCTATCCACAGGCACAACAGCACTGGGGATCTCTGCTTTCCCAGAGACTCAGCATCTGATGGTGCTCTCTCTCGGCAACAACTTTTTCTGAAAAGGCAAACTTACGTCTCCTTCTCCCACAAAGGAAGGTGCCAGCCCTGAAAGATCTTGCTGGTCTTCACAGTCCCGCTGCAGCCTATCCACAGGCACAACAGCACTGGGGATCTCTGCTTTCCCATAGACTCAGCATGTCACGGTGGTCGTTCTCGGCAGAAACTTTTTCTGAAAAGGCAAACTTACGGCTCCTTCTCCCACAAGGAAGGTGCCAGCCATGAAAAATCTTGCTGGTCTTCACTGTCCCCCTGCAGCCTATCTTTGGACGCAAAAGCACTGGGGATCTCTCCTTTCCCAGAGACTCAGCATCTGATTGTGCTCGCTCTCGGCAGAGCATTTTTCCGAAAAGGCAAACGTCTGGCTCCTTCTTCCACAAGGAAGGTGCCAGCCCTGAAAAATCTTGCTGGTCTTCACCAACCCCCTGCAGCCTATCTTTAGACGCAACAGCACTGGGGATCTCTGCTTTCCCAGAGACTCAGCATGTCACGGTGCTCGTTCTCAGCAGAAACTTTTTCTGGAAAGGCAATCTTACGGCTCGTTCTCCCACAAGGAAGGTACCAGCCCTGAAAAATCTTGCTGGTCTTAACCGTCCCCCTGCAGCCTATCCACAGGCACAACAGCACTGGGGATCTCTGCTTTCCCAGAGACTCAGCATCTCATGGTGGTCTCTCTCGGCAACAACTTTTTCTGAAAAGGCAAACTTACGGCTCCTTCTCCCACAAAGGAAGGTGCTGGCCCTGAAAGATCTTGCTTGTCTTCACAGTCCCGCTGCAGCCTATCCACAGGCACAACAGCACTGGGGATCTCTGCTTTCCCATAGACTCAGCATGTCACGGTGCTCGTTCTCGGCAGAAACTTTTTCTGAAAAGGCAAACTTACGGCTCCTTCTCCCACAAAGGAAGGTGCTGGCCCTGAAAGATCTTACTGGTCTTCACCGTCCCCCTGCAGCCTATCCACCGGCACAACAGCACTGGGGATCTCTGCTTTCCCAGAGACTCAGCATGTCACGGTGCTCGTTCTCGGCAGAAACTTTTTCTGAAAAAGCAATCTTACGGCTCCTTCTCCCAAAAAGGAAGGTGCCAGCCCTGAAAGATCTTGATGGTCTTCACCGTGCCCCTGCAGCCTATCTTTAGCTGCAACAGCACTGGGGATCTCTGCTTTCCCAGAGACTCAGCATGTCACGGTGCTCGTTCTCGGCAGAAACTTTTTCTGAAAAGGCAATCTTAAGGCTCCTTCTCCCACAAGGAAGGTACCAGCCCTGAAAGATCTTGCTGGTATTCACTATCCCTGTGCAGCCTATCCACAGGCACAACAGGACTGGGGATCTCTGCTTTCCCATAGACTCAGCATGTCACGGTGCTCGTTCTCGGCAGAAACTTTTTCTGAAAAGGCAAACTTACGTCTCCTTCTCCCACAAGGAAGGTGCCAGCCCTGAAAAATCTTGCTGGTCTTCACCATCCCCCTGCAGCCTATCTTTAGACGCAACAGCACTGGGAATCTCTGCTTTCCCAGAGACTCAGCAGCATGTCACGGTGCTCGTTCTCAGCAGAAACTTTTTCTGGAAAGGCAATCTTACGGCTCGTTCTCCCACAACGAAGGTGCCAGCCCTGAAAGATCTTGCTGGTCTTCACCATCCCCCTGCAGCCTATCCACCAGCACAACAGCACTGGGGATCTCTGCTTTCCCAGAGACTCAGCATGTCACGGTGCTCGTTCTCGGCAGAAACTTTTTCTGAAAAGGCAAACTTACGGCTCCTTCTCCCACAAGGAAGGTGCCAGCCCTGAAAAATCTTGCTGGTCTTCACAGTCCCCCTGCAGCCTATCTTTAGACGCAACAGCACTGGGGATCTCTGCTTTCCCAGAGACTCAGCAGCATGTCACGGTGCTCGTTCTCAGCAGAAACTTTTTCTGGAAAGGCAATCTTACGGCTCGTTCTCCCACAACGAAGGTGCCAGCCCTGAAAGATCTTGCTGGTCTTCACCATCCCCCTGCAGCCTATCCACCAGCACAACAGCACTGGGGATCTCTGCTTTCCCAGAGACTCAGCATGTCACGGTGCTCGTTCTCGGCAGAAACTTTTCCTGAAAAGGCAATATTACGGCTCCTTCTTCCACAAGGAAGCTGCCAGCCCTGAAAGATATTGCTGGTCCTCACCGTCCCGCTGCAGCCTATCCACAGGCACAACAGCACTGAGGATCTCTGCTTTCCCAGAGACTCAGCATGTCACGGTGCTCGTTCTCGGCAGAAGCTTTTTCTGAAAAGGCAAACGTCTGGCTCCTTCTCCCACAAGGAAGCTGCCAGCCCTGAAAGAAATTGCTGGTATTCACTATCCCTCTGCAGCCTATCCACAGGCACAACAGCACTGGGGATCTCTGCTTTCCCAGACACTCAGCATGTCACGGTGCTCTCTCTCGGCAGAAGCTTTTTCTGAAAAGGCAAACGTCTGGCTCCTTCTCCCACAAGGAAGCTGCCAGCCCTGAAAGCTTTTGCAAGTCTTCACTATCCCTGTGCAGCCTATCTTTAGCCGCAACAGCACTGGGGATCTCTGCTTTCCCAGAGACTCAGCATGTCACGGTGCTCACTCTCGGCAGAAGCTTTTTCTGAAAAGGCAAACTTACGGCTCCTTCTCCCACAAGGAAGGTGCCAGCCCTGAAAGATCTTGCTGGTATTCACTATCCCTCTGCAGCCTATCCACAGGCACAACAGCACTGGGGATCTCTGCTTTCCCACAGACTCAGCATGTCACGGTGCTCACTCTCGGCAGAAGCTTTTTCTGAAAAGGCAAACGTCTGGCTCCTTCTCCCACAAGGAAGCTGCCAGCCCTGAAAGAAATTGCTGGTATTCACTATCCCTCTGCAGCCTATCCACAGGCACAACAGCACTGGGGATCTCTGCTTTCCCAGAGACTCAGCATGTCACGGTGCTCACTCTCGGCAGAAGCTTTTTCTGAAAAGGCAAACTTATGGCTCCTTCTCCCACAAGGAAGCTGCCAGCCCTGAAAGATCTTGCTGGTATTCACTATCCCTCTGCAGCCTATCCACAGGCACAACAGCACTGGGGATCTCTGCTTTCCCAGAGACTCAGCATGTCACGGTGCTCGTTCTCGGCAGAAACTTTTTCTGAAAAGGCAATATTACGGCTCCTTCTCCCACAAGGAAGCTGCCAGCCCTGAAAGATCTTGCTGGTCCTCACCGTCCCGCTGCAGCCTATCCACAGGCACAACAGCACTGGGGATCTCTGCTTTCCCAGAGACTCAGCATGTCACGGTGCTCGTTCTCGGCAGAAGCTTTTTCTGAAAAGGCAAACGTCTGGCTCCTTCTCCCACAAGGAAGCTGCCAGCCCTGAAAGAAATTGCTGGTATTCACTATCCCTCTGCAGCCTATCCACAGGCACAACAGCACTGGGGATCTCTGCTTTCCCAGAGACTCAGCATGTCACGGTGCTCACTCTCGGCAGAAGCTTTTTCTGAAAAGGCAAACTTATGGCTCCTTCTCCCACAAGGAAGCTGCCAGCCCTGAAAGCTTTTGCAGGTCTTCACTATCCCTGTGCAGCCTATCCACAGGCACAACAGCACTGGGGATCTCTGCTTTCCCAGAGACTCAGCATGTCACGGTGCTCACTCTCGGCAGAAGCTTTTTCTGAAAAGGCAAACTTACGACTCCTTCTCCCACAAGGAAGCTGCCAGCCCTGAAAGATCTTGCTGGTATTCACTATCCCTCTGCAGCCTATCCACAGGCACAACAGCACTGGGGATCTCTGCTTTCCCAGACACTCAGCATGTCACGGTGGTCGTTCTCGGCAGAAACTTTTTCTGAAAAGGCAAACTTACGGCTCCTTCTCCCACAAGGAAGGTGCCAGCCCTGAAAAATCTTGCTGGTCTTCACTGTCCCCCTGCAGCCTATCTTTGGACGCAAAAGCACTGGGGATCTCTGCTTTCCCAGAGACTCAGCATGTCACGGTGCTCTTTCTCTGCATAGCCTTTTTCTGAAAAGGCAAACTTACGACTCCTTCTCCCACAAGGAAGCTGCCACCCCTGAAAGATCTTGCTGGTATTCACTATCCCTCTGCAGCCTATCCACAGGCACAACAGCACTGGGGATCTCTGCTTTCCCATAGACTCAGCATGTCACGGTGGTCGTTCTCGGCAGAAGCTTTTTCTGAAAAGGCAAACGACTGGCTCCTTCTCCCACAAGGAAGCTGCCAGCCCTAAAAGCTTTTGCAGGTCTTCACTATCCCTGTGCAGCCTATCTTTAGCCGCAACAGCACTGGGGATCTCTGCTTTCCCAGAGACTCAGCATGTCACGGTGCTCACTCTCGGCAGAAGCTTTTTCTGAAAAGGCAAACTTATGGCTCCTTCTCCCACAAGGAAGCTGCCAGCCCTGAAAGATCTTGCTGGTATTCACTATCCCTGTGCAGCCTATCCACAGGCACAACAGCACTGGGGATCTCTGCTTTCCCAGAGACTCAGCATGTCACGGTGCTCGTTCTCGGCAGAAACTTTTTCTGAAAAGGCAATATTACGGCTCCTTCTCCCACAAGGAAGCTGCCAGCCCTGAAAGATCTTGCTGGTCCTCACCGTCCCGCTGCAGCCTATCCACAGGCACAACAGCACTGGGGATCTCTGCTTTCCCAGAGACTCAGCATGTCACGGTGCTCGTTCTCGGCAGAAGCTTTTTCTGAAAAGGCAAACGTCTGGCTCCTTCTCCCACAAGGAAGCTGCCAGCCCTGAAAGAAATTGCTGGTATTCACTATCCCTCTGCAGCCTATACACAGGCACAACAGCACTGGGGATCTCTGCTTTCCCAGAGACTCAGCATGTCACGGTGCTCACTCTCGGCAGAAGCTTTTTCTGAAAAGGCAAACGTCTGGCTCCTTCTCCCACAAGGAAGCTGCCAGCCCTGAAAGCTTTTGCAGGTCTTCACTATCCCTGTGCAGCCTATCCACAGGCACAACAGCACTGGGGATCTCTGCTTTCCCAGAGACTCAACATGTCACGGTGCTCACTCTCGGCAGAAGCTTTTTCTGAAAAGGCAAACTTACGACTCCTTCTCCCACAAGGAAGCTGCCAGCCCTGAAAGATCTTGCTGGTATTCACTATCCCTCTGCAGCCTATCCACAGGCACAACAGCACTGGGGATCTCTGCTTTCCCATAGACTCAGCATGTCACGGTGGTCGTTCTCGGCAGAAACTTTTTCTGAAAAGGCAAACTTACGGCTCCTTCTCCCACAAGGAAGGTGCCAGCCCTGAAAAATCTTGCTGGTCTTCACTGTCCCCCTGCAGCCTATCTTTGGACGCAAAAGCACTCGGGATCTCTGCTTTCCCAGAGACTCAGCATGTCACGGTGCTCTTTCTCTGCATAGCCTTTTTCTGAAAAGGCAAACTTACGACTCCTTCTCCCACAAGGAAGCTGCCACCCCTGAAAGATCTTGCTGGTATTCACTATCCCTCTGCAGCCTATCCACAGGCACAACAGCACTGGGGATCTCTGCTTTCCCAGAGACTCAGCATGTCACGGTGCTCACTCTCGGCAGAAGCTTTTTCTGAAAAGGCAAACGTCTGGCTCCTTCTCCCACAAGGAAGCTGCCAGCCCTGAAAGAAATTGCTGGTATTCACTATCCCTCTGCAGCCTATCCAGAGGCACAACAGCACTGGGGATCTCTGCTTTCCCAGAGACTCAGCATGTCACGGTGCTCACTCTCGGCAGAAGCTTTTTCTGAAAAGGCAAACTTACGGCTCCTTCTCCCACAAGGAAGGTGCCAGCCCTGAAAGATCTTGCTGGTATTCACTATCCCTCTGCAGCCTATCCACAGGCACAACAGCACTGGGGATCTCTGCTTTCCCAGAGACTCAGCATGTCACGGTGCTCGTTCTCGGCAGAAACTTTTTCTGAAAAGGCAATATTACGGCTCCTTCTCCCACAAGGAAGCTGCCAGCCCTGAAAGAAATTGCTGGTATTCACTATCCCTCTGCAGCCTATCCACAGGCACAACAGCACTGGGGATCTCTGCTTTCCCAGAGACTCAGCATGTCACGGTGCTCACTCTCGGCAGAAGCTTTTTCTGAAAAGGCAAACTTATGGCTCCTTCTCCCACAAGGAAGCTGCCAGCCCTGAAAGCTTTTGCAGGTCTTCACTATCCCTGTGCAGCCTATCCACAGGCACAACAGCACTGGGGATCTCTGCTTTCCCAGAGACTCAGCATGTCACGGTGCTCACTCTCGGCAGAAGCTTTTTCTGAAAAGGCAAACTTACGGCTCCTTCTCCCACTAGGAAGGTGCCAGCCCTGAAAGATCTTGCTGGTATTCACTATCCCTCTGCAGCCTATGCACAGGCACAACAGCACTGGGGATCTCTGCTTTCCCACAGACTCAGCATGTCACGGTGCTCACTCTCGGCAGAAGCTTTTTCTGAAAAGGCAAACGTCTGGCTCCTTCTCCCACAAGGAAGCTGCCAGCCCTGAAAGAAATTGCTGGTATTCACTATCCCTCTGCAGCCTATCCACAGGCACAACAGCACTGGGGATCTCTGCTTTCCCACAGACTCAGCATGTCACGGTGCTCACTCTCGGCAGAAGCTTTTTCTGAAAAGGCAAACTTATGGCTCCTTCTCCCACAAGGAAGCTGCCAGCCCTGAAAGATCTTGCTGGTATTCACTATCCCTGTGCAGCCTATCCACAGGCACAACAGCACTGGGGATCTCTGCTTTCCCAGAGACTCAGCATGTCACGGTGCTCGTTCTCGGCAGAAACTTTTTCTGAAAAGGCAATATTACGGCTCCTTCTCCCACAAGGAAGCTGCCAGCCCTGAAAGATCTTGCAGGTCTTCACTATCCCTGTGCAGCCTATCCACAGGCACAACAGCACTGGGGATCTCTGCTTTCCCAGACACTCAGCATGTCACGGTGCTCACTCTCGGCAGAAGCTTTTTCTGAAAAGGCAAACGTCTGGCTCCTTCTCCCACAAGGAAGCTGCCAGCCCTGAAAGCTTTTGCAGGTCTTCACTATCCCTGTGCAGCCTATCCACAGGCACAACAGCACTGGGGATCTCTGCTTTCCCAGAGACTCAGCATGTCACGGTGCTCACTCTCGGCAGAAGCTTTTTCTGAAAAGGCAAACTTACGGCTCCTTCTCCCACAAGGAAGGTGCCAGCCCTGAAAGATCTTGCTGGTATTCACTATCCCTCTGCAGCCTATGCACAGGCACAACAGCACTGGGGATCTCTGCTTTCCCACAGACTCAGCATGTCACGGTGCTCACTCTCGGCAGAAGCTTTTTCTGAAAAGGCAAACGTCTGGCTCCTTCTCCCACAAGGAAGCTGCCAGCCCTGAAAGAAATTGCTGGTATTCACTATCCCTCTGCAGCCTATCCACAGGCACAACAGCACTGGGGATCTCTGCTTTCCCACAGACTCAGCATGTCACGGTGCTCACTCTCGGCAGAAGCTTTTTCTGAAAAGGCAAACTTATGGCTCCTTCTCCCACAAGGAAGCTGCCAGCCCTGAAAGATCTTGCTGGTATTCACTATCCCTGTGCAGCCTATCCACAGGCACAACAGCACTGGGGATCTCTGCTTTCCCAGAGACTCAGCATGTCACGGTGCTCGTTCTCGGCAGAAACTTTTTCTGAAAAGGCAATATTACGGCTCCTTCTCCCACAAGGAAGCTGCCAGCCCTGAAAGATCTTGCAGGTATTCACTATCCCTGTGCAGCCTATCCACAGGCACAACAGCACTGGGGATCTCTGCTTTCCCAGACACTCAGCATGTCACGGTGCTCACTCTCGGCAGAAGCTTTTTCTGAAAAGGCAAACGTCTGGCTCCTTCTCCCACAAGGAAGCTGCCAGCCCTGAAAGCTTTTGCAGGTCTTCACTATCCCTGTGCAGCCTATCCACAGGCACAACAGCACTGGGGATCTCTGCTTTCCCAGAGACTCAGCATGTCACGGTGCTCACTCTCGGCAGAAGCTTTTTCTGAAAAGGCAAACTTACGACTCCTTCTCCCACAAGGAAGCTGCCAGCCCTGAAAGATCTTGCTGGTATTCACTATCCCTCTGCAGCCTATCCACAGGCACAACAGCACTGGGGATCTCTGCTTTCCCATAGACTCAGCATGTCACGGTGGTCGTTCTCGGCAGAAACTTTTTCTGAAAAGGCAAACTTACGGCTCCTTCTCCCACAAGGAAGGTGCCAGCCCTGAAAAATCTTGCTGGTCTTCACTGTCCCCCTGCAGCCTATCTTTGGACGCAAAAGCACTGGGGATCTCTGCTTTCCCAGAGACTCAGCATGTCACGGTGCTCTTTCTCTGCATAGCCTTTTTCTGAAAAGGCAAACTTACGACTCCTTCTCCCACAAGGAAGCTGCCACCCCTGAAACATCTTGCTGGTATTCACTATCCCTCTGCAGCCTATCCACAGGCACAACAGCACTGGGGATCTCTGCTTTCCCACAGACTCAGCATGTCACGGTGCTCACTCTCGGCAGAAGCTTTTTCTGAAAAGGCAAACTTATGGCTCCTTCTCCCACAAGGAAGCTGCCAGCCCTGAAAGCTTTTGCAGGTCTTCACTATCCCTGTGCAGCCTATCCACAGGCACAACAGCACTGGGGATCTCTGCTTTCCCAGAGACTCAGCATGTCACTGTGCTCTCTCTCGGCAGAAGCTTTTTCTGAAAAGGCAAACGTCTGGCTCCTTCTCCCACAAGGAAGCTGCCAGCCCTGAAAGCTTTTGCAGGTCTTCACTATCCCTGTGCAGCCTATCTTTAGCCGCAACAGCACTGGGGATCTCTGCTTTCCCAGAGACTCAGCATGTCACGGTGCTCACTCTCGGCAGAAGCTTTTTCTGAAAAGGCAAACTTATGGCTCCTTCTCCCACAAGGAAGCTGCCAGCCCTGAAAGATCTTGCTGGTATTCACTATCCCTCTGCAGCCTATCCACAGGCACAACAGCACTGGGGATCTCTGCTTTCCCAGAGACTCAGCATGTCACGGTGCTCGTTCTCGGCAGAAACTTTTTCTGAAAAGGCAATATTACGGCTCCTTCTCCCACAAGGAAGCTGCCAGCCCTGAAAGAAATTGCTGGTATTCACTATCCCTCTGCAGCCTATCCACAGGCACAACAGCACTGGGGATCTCTGCTTTCCCAGAGACTCAGCATGTCACGGTGCTCGTTCTCGGCAGAAGCTTTTTCTGAAAAGGCAAACGTCTGGCTCCTTCTCCCACAAGGAAGCTGCCAGCCCTGAAAGCTTTTGCAGGTCTTCACTATCCCTGTGCAGCCTATCCACAGGCACAACAGCACTGGGGATCTCTGCTTTCCCAGAGACTCAACATGTCACGGTGCTCACTCTCGGCAGAAGCTTTTTCTGAAAAGGCAAACTTACGACTCCTTCTCCCACAAGGAAGCTGCCAGCCCTGAAAGCTTTTGCAGGTCTTCACTATCCCTGTGCAGCCTATCCACAGGCACAACAGCACTGGGGATCTCTGCTTTCCCAGAGACTCAACATGTCACGGTGCTCACTCTCGGCAGAAGCTTTTTCTGAAAAGGCAAACTTACGACTCCTTCTCCCACAAGGAAGCTGCCAGCCCTGAAAAATCTTGCTGGTCTTCACTGTCCCCCTGCAGCCTATCTTTGGACGCAAAAGCACTGGGGATCTCTGCTTTCCCAGAGACTCAGCATGTCACGGTGCTCTTTCTCTGCATAGCCTTTTTCTGAAAAGGCAAACTTACGACTCCTTCTCCCACAAGGAAGCTGCCACCCCTGAAAGATCTTGCTGGTCTTCACTATCCCTCTGCAGCCTATCCACAGGCACAACAGCACTGGGGATCTCTGCTTTCCCAGAGACTCAGCATGTCACGGTGCTCACTCTCGGCAGAAGCTTTTTCTGAAAAGGCAAACTTACGGCTCCTTCTCCCACAAGGAAGCTGCCAGCCCTGAAAGATCTTGCTGGTATTCACTATCCCTCTGCAGCCTATCCACAGGCACAACAGCACTGGGGATCTCTGCTTTCCCAGAGACTCAGCATGTCACGGTGCTCACTCTCGGCAGAAACTTTTTCTGAAAAGGCAATATTACGGCTCCTTCTCCCACAAGGAAGCTGCCAGCCCTGAAAGATCTTGCTGGTCCTCACCGTCCCGCTGCAGCCTATCCACAGGCACAACAGCACTGGGGATCTCTGCTTTCCCAGAGACTCAGCATGTCACGGTGCTCGTTCTCGGCAGAAGCTTTTTCTGAAAAGGCAAACGTCTGGCTCCTTCTCCCACAAGGAAGCTGCCAGCCCTGAAAGATCTTGCTGGTCCTCACCGTCCCGCTGCAGCCTATCCACAGGCACAACAGCACTGGGGATCTCTGCTTTCCCAGAGACTCAGCATGTCACGGTGCTCGTTCTCGGCAGAAGCTTTTTCTGAAAAGGCAAACGTCTGGCTCCTTCTCCCACAAGGAAGCTGCCAGCCCTGAAAGAAATTGCTGGTATTCACTATCCCTCTGCAGCCTATCCACAGGCACAACAGCACTGGGGATCTCTGCTTTCCCAGAGACTCAGCATGTCACGGTGCTCACTCTCGGCAGAAGCTTTTTCTGAAAAGGCAAACTTATGGCTCCTTCTCCCACAAGGAAGCTGCCAGCCCTGAAAGATCTTGCAGGTCTTCACTATCCCTGTGCAGCCTATGCACAGGCACAACAGCACTGGGGATCTCTGCTTTCCCAGAGACTCAGCATGTCACGGTGCTCACTCTCGGCAGAAGCTTTTTCTGAAAAGGCAAACGTCTGGCTCCTTCTCCCACAAGGAAGCTGCCAGCCCTGAAAGAAATTGCTGGTATTCACTATCCCTCTGCAGCCTATCCACAGGCACAACAGCACTGGGGATCTCTGCTTTCCCACAGACTCAGCATGTCACGGTGCTCACTCTCGGCAGAAGCTTTTTCTGAAAAGGCAAACTTATGGCTCCTTCTCCCACAAGGAAGCTGCCAGCCCTGAAAGATCTTGCTGGTATTCACTATCCCTGTGCAGCCTATCCACAGGCACAACAGCACTGGGGATCTCTGCTTTCCCAGAGACTCAGCATGTCACGGTGCTCGTTCTCGGCAGAAACTTTTTCTGAAAAGGCAATATTACGGCTCCTTCTCCCACAAGGAAGCTGCCAGCCCTGAAAGATCTTGCTGGTCCTCACCGTCCCGCTGCAGCCTATCCACAGGCACAACAGCACTGGGGATCTCTGCTTTCCCACAGACTCAGCATGTCACGGTGCTCACTCTCGGCAGAAGCTTTTTCTGAAAAGGCAAACGTCTGGCTCCTTCTCCCACAAGGAAGCTGCCAGCCCTGAAAGCTTTTGCAGGTCTTCACTATCCCTGTGCAGCCTATCCACAGGCACAACAGCACTGGGGATCTCTGCTTTCCCAGAGACTCAGCATGTCACGGTGCTCACTCTCGGCAGAAGCTTTTTCTGAAAAGGCAAACTTACGACTCCTTCTCCCACAAGGAAGCTGCCAGCCCTGAAAGAAATTGCTGGTATTCACTATCCCTCTGCAGCCTATCCACAGGCACAACAGCACTGGGGATCTCTGCTTTCCCATAGACTCAGCATGTCACGGTGGTCGTTCTCGGCAGAAACTTTTTCTGAAAAGGCAAACTTACGGCTCCTTCTCCCACAAGGAAGGTGCCAGCCCTGAAAAATCTTGCTGGTATTCACTATCCCTCTGCAGCCTATCCACAGGCACAACAGCACTGGGGATCTCTGCTTTCCCACAGACTCAGCATGTCACGGTGCTCACTCTCGGCAGAAGCTTTTTCTGAAAAGGCAAACGTCTGGCTCCTTCTCCCACAAGGAAGCTGCCAGTCCTGAAAGAAATTGCTGGTATTCACTATCCCTCTGCAGCCTATCCACAGGCACAACAGCACTGGGGATCTCTGCTTTCCCAGAGACTCAGCATGTCACGGTGCTCTCTCTCGGCAGAAGCTTTTTCTGAAAAGGCAAACGTCTGGCTCCTTCTCCCACAAGGAAGCTGCCAGCCCTGAAAGCTTTTGCAGGTCTTCACTATCCCTGTGCAGCCTATCTTTAGCCGCAACAGCACTGGGGATCTCTGCTTTCCCAGAGACTCAGCATGTCACGGTGCTCACTCTCGGCAGAAGCTTTTTCTGAAAAGGCAAACTTATGGCTCCTTCTCCCACAAGGAAGCTGCCAGCCCTGAAAGATCTTGCTGGTATTCACTATCCCTCTGCAGCCTATCCACAGGCACAACAGCACTGGGGATCTCTGCTTTCCCAGAGACTCAGCATGTCACGGTGCTCACTCTCGGCAGAAACTTTTTCTGAAAAGGCAATATTACGGCTCCTTCTCCCACAAGGAAGCTGCCAGCCCTGAAAGATCTTGCTGGTCCTCACCGTCCCGCTGCAGCCTATCCACAGGCACAACAGCACTGGGGATCTCTGCTTTCCCAGAGACTCAGCATGTCACGGTGCTCGTTCTCGGCAGAAGCTTTTTCTGAAAAGGCAAACTTACGGCTCCTTCTCCCACAAGGAAGCTGCCAGCCCTGAAAGATCTTGCTGGTATTCACTATCCCTCTGCAGCCTATCCACAGGCACAACAGCACTGGGGATCTCTGCTTTCCCACAGACTCAGCATCTGATGGTGCTCTCTCTCGGCAATAACTTTTTCTGAAAAGGCAAACTTACGGCTCCTTCTCCCACAAAGGAAGCTGCCAGCCCTGAAAGATCTTGCTGGTCTTCACAGTCCCGCTGCAGCCTATCCACAGGCACAACAGCACTGGGGATCTCTGCTTTCCCATAGACTCAGCATGTGACGGTGCTCGTTCTCGGCAGAAACATTTTCTGAAAAGGCAAACTTACGGCTCCTTCTCCCACAAGGAAGGTGCCAGCCCTGAAAAATCTTGATGGTCTTCAACATCCCCCTGCAGCCTATCCACCAGCACAACAGCACTGGGGATCTCTGCTTTCCCAGAGACTCAGCATGTCACGGTGCTCGTTCTCGGCAGAAGCTTTTTCCGGAAAGGCAAACCTCTGGCTCCTTCTCCCACAAGGAAGCTGCCAGCCCTGAAAGATCTTGCTGGTATTCACTATCCCTCTGCAGCCTATCCACAGGCACAACAGCACTGGGGATCTCTGCTTTCCCACAGACTCAGCATGTCACGGTGCTCGTTCTCGGCAGAAGCTTTTTCTGAAAAGGCAAACTTATGGCTCCTTCTCCCACTAAGGAAGCTGCCAGCCCTGAAAGATCTTGCTGGTATTCACTATCCCTCTGCAGCCTATGCACAGGCACAACAGCACTGGGGATCTCTGCTTTCCCACAGACTCAGCATGTCACGGTGCTCACTCTCGGCAGAAGCTTTTTCTGAAAAGGCAAACTTATGGCTCCTTCTCCCACAAGGAAGCTGCCAGCCCTGAAAGATCTTGCTGGTGTTCACTATCCCTCTGCAGCCTATCCACAGGCACAACAGCACCGGGGATCTCTGCTTTCCCACAGACTCAGCATGTCACGGTGCTCACTCTCGGCAGAAGCTTTTTCTGAAAAGGCAAACGTCTGGCTCCTTCTCCCACAAGGAAGCTGCCAGCCCTGAAAGATCTTGCTGGTATTCACTATCCCTCTGCAGCCTATGCACAGGCACAACAGCACTGGGGATCTCTGCTTTCCCACAGACTCAGCATGTCACGGTGCTCACTCTCGGCAGAAGCTTTTTCTGAAAAGGCAAACGTCTGGCTCCTTCTCCCACAAGGAAGCTGCCAGCCCTGAAAGAAATTGCTGGTATTCACTATCCCTCTGCAGGCTATCCACAGGCACAACAGCACTGGGGATCTCTGCTTTCCCACAGACTCAGCATGTCACGGTGCTCACTCTCGGCAGAAGCTTTTTCTGAAAAGGCAAACTTATGGCTCCTTCTCCCACAAGGAAGCTGCCAGCCCTGAAAGATCTTGCTGGTATTCACTATCCCTCTGCAGCCTATCCACAGGCACAACAGCACTGGGGATCTCTGCTTTCCCAGAGACTCAGCATGTCACGGTGCTCACTCTCGGCAGAAGCTTTTTCTGAAAAGGCAAACTTATGGCTCCTTCTCCCACAAGGAAGCTGCCAGCCCTGAAAGATCTTGCTGGTATTCACTATCCCTCTGCAGCCTATGCACAGGCACAACAGCACTGGGGATCTCTGCTTTCCCACAGACTCAGCATGTCACGGTGCTCACTCTCGGCAGAAGCTTTTTCTGAAAAGGCAAATGTCTGGCTCCTTCTCCCACAAGGAAGCTGCCAGCCCTGAAAGATCTTGCTGGTATTCACTATCCCTCTGCAGCCTATCCACAGGCACAACAGCACTGGGGATCTCTGCTTTCCCAGAGACTCAGCATGTCACGGTGCTCACTCTCGGCAGAAGCTTTTTCTGAAAAGGCAAACTTATGGCTCCTTCTCCCACAAGGAAGCTGCCAGCCCTGAAAGATCTTGCTGGTATTCACTATCCCTCTGCAGGCTATGCACAGGCACAACAGCACTGGGGATCTCTGCTTTCCCACAGACTCAGCATGTCACGGTGCTCACTCTCGGCAGAAGCTTTTTCTGAAAAGGCAAACTTATGGCTCCTTCTCCCACAAGGAAGCTGCCAGCCCTGAAAGATCTTGCTGGTGTTCACTATCCCTCTGCAGCCTATCCACAGGCACAACAGCACTGGGGATCTCTGCTTTCCCAGAGACTCAGCATGTCACGGTGCTCACTCTCGGCAGAAGCTTTTTCTGAAAAGGCAAACTTATGGCTCCTTCTCCCACAAGGAAGCTGCCAGCCCTGAAAGATCTTGCTGGTATTCACTATCCCTCTGCAGCCTATGCACAGGCACAACAGCACTGGGGATCTCTGCTTTCCCACAGACTCAGCATGTCACGGTGCTCACTCTCGGCAGAAGCTTTTTCTGAAAAGGCAAACTTATGGCTCCTTCTCCCACAAGGAAGCTGCCAGCCCTGAAAGATCTTGCTGGTATTCACTATCCCTCTGCAGCCTATGCACAGGCACAACAGCACTGGGGATCTCTGCTTTCCCACAGACTCAGCATGTCACGGTGCTCACTCTCGGCAGAAGCTTTTTCTGAAAAGGCAAACTTATGGCTCCTTCTCCCACAAGGAAGCTGCCAGCCCTGAAAGAAATTGCTGGTATTCACTATCCCTCTGCAGCCTATCCACAGGCACAACAGCACTGGGGATCTCTGCTTTCCCACAGACTCAGCATGTCACGGTGCTCACTCTCGGCAGAAGCTTTTTCTGAAAAGGCAAACTTATGGCTCCTTCTCCCACAAGGAAGCTGCCAGCCCTGAAAGATCTTGCTGGTATTCACTATCCCTCTGCAGCCTATGCACAGGCACAACAGCACTGGGGATCTCTGCTTTCCCAGAGACTCAGCATGTCACGGTGCTCACTCTCGGCAGAAGCTTTTTCTGAAAAGGCAAACTTATGGCTCCTTCTCCCACAAGGAAGCTGCCAGCCCTGAAAGAAATTGCTGGTATTCACTATCCCTCTGCAGCCTATCCAGAGGCACAACAGCACTGGGGATCTCTGCTTTCCCAGAGACTCAGCATGTCACGGTGCTCACTCTCGGCAGAAGCTTTTTCTGAAAAGGCAAACTTATGGCTCCTTCTCCCACAAGGAAGCTGCCAGCCCTGAAAGATCTTGCTGGTATTCACTATCCCTCTGCAGCCTATGCACAGGCACAACAGCACTGGGGATCTCTGCTTTCCCAGAGACTCAGCATGTCACGGTGCTCACTCTCGGCAGAAGCTTTTTCTGAAAAGGCAAACTTATGGCTCCTTCTCCCACAAGGAAGCTGCCAGCCCTGAAAGATCTTGCTGGTATTCACTATCCCTCTGCAGCCTATGCACAGGCACAACAGCACTGGGGATCTCTGCTTTCCCACAGACTCAGCATGTCACGGTGCTCACTCTCGGCAGAAGCTTTTTCTGAAAAGGCAAACGTACGGCTCCTTCTCCCACAAGGAAGCTGCCAGCCCTGAAAGAAATTGCTGGTATTCACTATCCCTCTGCAGCCTATCCACAGGCACAACAGCACTGGGGATCTCTGCTTTCCCAGAGACTCAGCATGTCACGGTGCTCACTCTCGGCAGAAGCTTTTTCTGAAAAGGCAAACTTATGGCTCCTTCTCCCACAAGGAAGCTGCCAGCCCTGAAAGATCTTGCTGGTATTCACTATCCCTCTGCAGCCTATGCACAGGCACAACAGCACTGGGGATCTCTGCTTTCCCACAGACTCAGCATGTCACGGTGCTCACTCTCGGCAGAAGCTTTTTCTGAAAAGGCAAACTTATGGCTCCTTCTCCCACAAGGAAGCTGCCAGCCCTGAAAGATCTTGCTGGTATTCACTATCCCTCTGCAGCCTATCCACAGGCACAACAGCACTGGGGATCTCTGCTTTCCCAGAGACTCAGCATGTCACGGTGCTCACTCTCGGCAGAAGCTTTTTCTGAAAAGGCAAACTTATGGCTCCTTCTCCCACAAGGAAGCTGCCAGCCCTGAAAGATCTTGCTGGTATTCACTATCCCTCTGCAGCCTATGCACAGGCACAACAGCACTGGGGATCTCTGCTTTCCCAGAGACTCAGCATGTCACGGTGCTCACTCTCGGCAGAAGCTTTTTCTGAAAAGGCAAACGTCTGGCTCCTTCTCCCACAAGGAAGCTGCCAGCCCTGAAAGATCTTGCTGGTATTCACTATCCCTCTGCAGCCTATCCACAGGCACAACAGCACTGGGGATCTCTGCTTTCCCACAGACTCAGCATGTCACGGTGCTCGCTCTCGGCAGAAGCTTTTTCTGAAAAGGCAAACGTCTGGCTCCTTCTCCCACAAGGAAGCTGCCAGCCCTGAAAGAAATTGCTGGTATTCACTATCCCTCTGCAGCCTATCCACAGGCACAACAGCACTGGGGATCTCTGCTTTCCCACAGACTCAGCATGTCACGGTGCTCACTCTCGGCAGAAGCTTTTTCTGAAAAGGCAAACTTATGGCTCCTTCTCCCACAAGGAAGCTGCCAGCCCTGAAAGATCTTGCTGGTATTCACTATCCCTCTGCAGCCTATGCACAGGCACAACAGCACTGGGGATCTCTGCTTTCCCACAGACTCAGCATGTCACGGTGCTCACTCTCGGCAGAAGCTTTTTCTGAAAAGGCAAACGTCTGGCTCCTTCTCCCACAAGGAAGCTGCCAGCCCTGAAAGATCTTGCTGGTATTCACTATCCCTCTGCAGCCTATGCACAGGCACAACAGCACTGGGGATCTCTGCTTTCCCAGAGACTCAGCATGTCACGGTGCTCACTCTCGGCAGAAGCTTTTTCTGAAAAGGCAAACTTATGGCTCCTTCTCCCACAAGGAAGCTGCCAGCCCTGAAAGATCTTGCTGGTATTCACTATCCCTCTGCAGCCTATGCACAGGCACAACAGCACTGGGGATCTCTGCTTTCCCACAGACTCAGCATGTCACGGTGCTCACTCTCGGCAGAAGCTTTTTCTGAAAAGGCAAACGTCTGGCTCCTTCTCCCACAAGGAAGCTGCCAGCCCTGAAAGAAATTGCTGGTATTCACTATCCCTCTGCAGCCTATCCACAGGCACAACAGCACTGGGGATCTCTGCTTTCCCAGAGACTCAGCATGTCACGGTGCTCACTCTCGGCAGAAGCTTTTTCTGAAAAGGCAAACTTATGGCTCCTTCTCCCACAAGGAAGCTGCCAGCCCTGAAAGAAATTGCTGGTATTCACTATCCCTCTGCAGGCTATGCACAGGCACAACAGCACTGGGGATCTCTGCTTTCCCACAGACTCAGCATGTCACGGTGCTCACTCTCGGCAGAAGCTTTTTCTGAAAAGGCAAACTTACGGCTCCTTCTCCCACAAGGAAGGTGCCAGCCCTGAAAGATCTTGCTGGTATTCACTATCCCTCTGCAGCCTATCCACAGGCACAACAGCACTGGGGATCTCTGCTTTCCCAGAGACTCAGCATGTCACGGTGCTCACTCTCGGCAGAAGCTTTTTCTGAAAAGGCAAACTTATGGCTCCTTCTCCCACAAGGAAGCTGCCAGCCCTGAAAGATCTTGCTGGTATTCACTATCCCTCTGCAGCCTATGCACAGGCACAACAGCACTGGGGATCTCTGCTTTCCCAGAGACTCAGCATGTCACGGTGCTCACTCTCGGCAGAAGCTTTTTCTGAAAAGGCAAACGTCTGGCTCCTTCTCCCACAAGGAAGCTGCCAGCCCTGAAAGATCTTGCTGGTATTCACTATCCCTCTGCAGCCTATCCACAGGCACAACAGCACTGGGGATCTCTGCTTTCCCACAGACTCAGCATGTCACGGTGCTCGCTCTCGGCAGAAGCTTTTTCTGAAAAGGCAAACTTATGGCTCCTTCTCCCACAAGGAAGCTGCCAGCCCTGAAAGAAATTGCTGGTATTCACAATCCCTCTGCAGCCTATCCACAGGCACAACAGCACTGGGGATCTCTGCTTTCCCAGAGACTCAGCATGTCACGGTGCTCACTCTCGGCAGAAGCTTTTTCTGAAAAGGCAAACTTATGGCTCCTTCTCCCACAAGGAAGCTGCCAGCCCTGAAAGATCTTGCTGGTATTCACTATCCCTCTGCAGCCTATGCACAGGCACAACAGCACTGGGGATCTCTGCTTTCCCACAGACTCAGCATGTCACGGTGCTCACTCTCGGCAGAAGCTTCTTCTGAAAAGGCAAACGTCTGGCTCCTTCTCCCACAAGGAAGCTGCCAGCCCTGAAAGATCTTGCTGGTATTCACTATCCCTCTGCAGCCTATGCACAGGCACAACAGCACTGGGGATCTCTGCTTTCCCACAGACTCAGCATGTCACGGTGCTCACTCTCGGCAGAAGCTTTTTCTGAAAAGGCAAACTTATGGCTCCTTCTCCCACAAGGAAGCTGCCAGCCCTGAAAGATCTTGCTGGTATTCACTATCCCTCTGCAGGCTATGCACAGGCACAACAGCACTGGGGATCTCTGCTTTCCCACAGACTCAGCATGTCACGGTGCTCACTCTCGGCAGAAGCTTTTTCTGAAAAGGCAAACTTATGGCTCCTTCTCCCACAAGGAAGCTGCCAGCCCTGAAAGAAATTGCTGGTATTCACTATCCCTCTGCAGCCTATCCACAGGCACAACAGCACTGGGGATCTCTGCTTTCCCAGAGACTCAGCATGTCACGGTGCTCACTCTCGGCAGAAGCTTTTTCTGAAAAGGCAAACGTACGGCTCCTTCTCCCACAAGGAAGCTGCCAGCCCTGAAAGAAATTGCTGGTATTCACTATCCCTCTGCAGGCTATGCACAGGCATAACAGCACTGGGGATCTCTGCTTTCCCACAGACTCAGCATGTCACGGTGCTCACTCTCGGCAGAAGCTTTTTCTGAAAAGGCAAACTTATGGCTCCTTCTCCCACAAGGAAGCTGCCAGCCCTGAAAGATCTTGCTCGTATTCACTATCCCTCTGCAGCCTATGCACAGGCACAACAGCACTGGGGATCTCTGCTTTCCCACAGACTCAGCATGTCACGGTGCTCACTCTCGGCAGAAGCTTTTTCTGAAAAGGCAAACTTATGGCTCCTTCTCCCACAAGGAAGCTGCCAGCCCTGAAAGATCTTGCTGGTATTCACTATCCCTCTGCAGCCTATCCACAGGCACAACAGCACTGGGGATCTCTGCTTTCCCAGAGACTCAGCATGTCACGGTGCTCACTCTCGGCAGAAGCTTTTTCTGAAAAGGCAAACGTACGGCTCCTTCTCCCACAAGGAAGCTGCCAGCCCTGAAAGATCTTGCTGGTATTCACTATCCCTCTGCAGCCTATCCACAGGCACAACAGCACTGGGGATCTCTGCTTTCCCACAGACTCAGCATGTCACGGTGCTCACTCTCGGCAGAAGCTTTTTCTGAAAAGGCAAACTTATGGCTCCTTCTCCCACAAGGAAGCTGCCAGCCCTGAAAGATCTTGCTGGTATTCACTATCCCTCTGCAGCCTATGCACAGGCACAACAGCACTGGGGATCTCTGCTTTCCCACAGACTCAGCATGTCACGGTGCTCACTCTCGGCAGAAGCTTTTTCTGAAAAGGCAAACTTATGTCTCCTTCTCCCACAAGGAAGCTGCCAGCCCTGAAAGAAATTGCTGGTATTCACTATCCCTCTGCAGCCTATCCACAGGCACAACAGCACTGGGGATCTCTGCTTTCCCACAGACTCAGCATGTCACGGTGCTCACTCTCGGCAGAAGCTTTTTCTGAAAAGGCAAACTTATGGCTCCTTCTCCCACAAGGAAGCTGCCAGCCCTGAAAGAAATTGCTGGTATTCACTATCCCTCTGCAGCCTATGCACAGGCACAACAGCACTGGGGATCTCTGCTTTCCCAGAGACTCAGCATGTCACGGTGCTCACTCTCGGCAGAAGCTTTTTCTGAAAAGGCAAACTTATGGCTCCTTCTCCCACAAGGAAGCTGCCAGCCCTGAAAGAAATTGCTGGTATTCACTATCCCTCTGCAGCCTATGCACAGGCACAACAGCACTGGGGATCTCTGCTTTCCCAGAGACTCAGCATGTCACGGTGCTCACTCTCGGCAGAAGCTTTTTCTGAAAAGGCAAACTTATGGCTCCTTCTCCCACAAGGAAGCTGCCAGCCCTGAAAGATCTTGCTGGTATTCACTATCCCTCTGCAGCCTATGCACAGGCACAACAGCACTGGGGATCTCTGCTTTCCCAGAGACTCAGCATGTCACGGTGCTCACTCTCGGCAGAAGCTTTTTCTGAAAAGGCAAACTTATGGCTCCTTCTCCCACAAGGAAGCTGCCAGCCCTGAAAGATCTTGCTGGTATTCACTATCCCTCTGCAGCCTATGCACAGGCACAACAGCACTGGGGATCTCTGCTTTCCCACAGACTCAGCATGTCACGGTGCTCACTCTCGGCAGAAGCTTTTTCTGAAAAGGCAAACTTATGGCTCCTTCTCCCACAAGGAAGCTGCCAGCCCTGAAAGAAATTGCTGGTATTCACTATCCCTCTGCAGCCTATCCACAGGCACAACAGCACTGGGGATCTCTGCTTTCCCAGAGACTCAGCATGTCACGGTGCTCACTCTCGGCAGAAGCTTTTTCTGAAAAGGCAAACTTATGGCTCCTTCTCCCACAAGGAAGCTGCCAGCCCTGAAAGATCTTGCTGGTATTCACTATCCCTCTGCAGGCTATGCACAGGCACAACAGCACTGGGGATCTCTGCTTTCCCACAGACTCAGCATGTCACGGTGCTCACTCTCGGCAGAAGCTTTTTCTGAAAAGGCAAACGTACGGCTCCTTCTCCCACAAGGAAGCTGCCAGCCCTGAAAGAAATTGCTGGTATTCACTATCCCTCTGCAGCCTATCCACAGGCACAACAGCACTGGGGATCTCTGCTTTCCCAGAGACTCAGCATGTCACGGTGCTCACTCTCGGCAGAAGCTTTTTCTGAAAAGGCAAACTTATGGCTCCTTCTCCCACAAGGAAGCTGCCAGCCCTGAAAGATCTTGCTGGTATTCACTATCCCTGTGCAGCCTATCCACAGGCACAACAGCACTGGGGATCTCTGCTTTCCCAGAGACTCAGCATGTCACGGTGCTCACTCTCGGCAGAAGCTTTTTCTGAAAAGGCAAACTTATGGCTCCTTCTCCCACAAGGAAGCTGCCAGCCCTGAAAGATCTTGCTGGTATTCACTATCCCTCTGCAGCCTATGCACAGGCACAACAGCACTGGGGATCTCTGCTTTCCCACAGACTCAGCATGTCACGGTGCTCACTCTCGGAAGAAGCTTTTTCTGAAAAGGCAAACTTATGGCTCCTTCTCCCACAAGGAAGCTGCCAGCCCTGAAAGATCTTGCTGGTATTCACTATCCCTCTGCAGCCTATGCACAGGCACAACAGCACTGGGGATCTCTGCTTTCCCAGAGACTCAGCATGTCACGGTGCTCACTCTCGGCAGAAGCTTTTTCTGAAAAGGCAAACTTATGGCTCCTTCTCCCACAAGGAAGCTGCCAGCCCTGAAAGATCTTGCTGGTATTCACTATCCCTCTGCAGCCTATGCACAGGCACAACAGCACTGGGGATCTCTGCTTTCCCACAGACTCAGCATGTCACGGTGCTCACTCTCGGCAGAAGCTTTTTCTGAAAAGGCAAACTTATGGCTCCTTCTCCCACAAGGAAGCTGCCAGCCCTGAAAGATCTTGCTGGTATTCACTATCCCTCTGCAGCCTATGCACAGGCACAACAGCACTGGGGATCTCTGCTTTCCCACAGACTCAGCATGTCACGGTGCTCGCTCTCGGCAGAAGCTTTTTCTGAAAAGGCAAACGTCTGGCTCCTTCTCCCACAAGGAAGCTGCCAGCCCTGAAAGAAATTGCTGGTATTCACTATCCCTCTGCAGCCTATCCACAGGCACAACAGCACTGGGGATCTCTGCTTTCCCAGAGACTCAGCATGTCACGGTGCTCACTCTCGGCAGAAGCTTTTTCTGAAAAGGCAAACTTATGGCTCCTTCTCCCACAAGGAAGCTGCCAGCCCTGAAAGATCTTGCTGGTATTCACTATCCCTCTGCAGCCTATGCACAGGCACAACAGCACTGGGGATCTCTGCTTTCCCACAGACTCAGCATGTCACGGTGCTCACTCTCGGCAGAAGCTTTTTCTGAAAAGGCAAACTTATGGCTCCTTCTCCCACAAGGAAGCTGCCAGCCCTGAAAGATCTTGCTGGTATTCACTATCCCTCTGCAGCCTATGCACAGGCACAACAGCACTGGGGATCTCTGCTTTCCCAGAGACTCAGCATGTCACGGTGCTCACTCTCGGCAGAAGCTTTTTCTGAAAAGGCAAACTTATGGCTCCTTCTCCCACAAGGAAGCTGCCAGCCCTGAAAGATCTTGCTGGTATTCACTATCCCTCTTCAGCCTATGCACAGGCACAACAGCACTGGGGATCTCTGCTTTCCCAGAGACTCAGCATGTCACGGTGCTCACTCTCGGCAGAAGCTTTTTCTGAAAAGGCAAACGTCTGGCTCCTTCTCCCACAAGGAAGCTGCCAGCCCTGAAAGATCTTGCTGGTATTCACTATCCCTCTGCAGCCTATCCACAGGCACAACAGCACTGGGGATCTCTGCTTTCCCAGAGACTCAGCATGTCACGGTGCTCACTCTCGGCAGAAGCTTTTTCTGAAAAGGCAAACTTATGGCTCCTTCTCCCACAAGGAAGCTGCCAGCCCTGAAAGATCTTGCTGGTATTCACTATCCCTCTGCAGCCTATGCACAGGCACAACAGCACTGGGGATCTCTGCTTTCCCACAGACTCAGCATGTCACGGTGCTCACTCTCGGCAGAAGCTTTTTCTGAAAAGGCAAACGTCTGGCTCCTTCTCCCACAAGGAAGCTGCCAGCCCTGAAAGATCTTGCTGGTATTCACTATCCCTCTGCAGCCTATCCACAGGCACAACAGCACTGGGGATCTCTGCTTTCCCAGAGACTCAGCATGTCACGGTGCTCACTCTCGGCAGAAGCTTTTTCTGAAAAGGCAAACGTACGGCTCCTTCTCCCACAAGGAAGCTGCCAGCCCTGAAAGAAATTGCTGGTATTCACTATCCCTCTGCAGGCTATGCACAGGCACAACAGCACTGGGGATCTCTGCTTTCCCACAGACTCAGCATGTCACGGTGCTCACTCTCGGCAGAAGCTTTTTCTGAAAAGGCAAACGTACGGCTCCTTCTCCCACAAGGAAGCTGCCAGCCCTGAAAGAAATTGCTGGTATTCACTATCCCTCTGCAGCCTATCCACAGGCACAACAGCACTGGGGATCTCTGCTTTCCCAGAGACTCAGCATGTCACGGTGCTCACTCTCGGCAGAAGCTTTTTCTGAAAAGGCAAACTTATGGCTCCTTCTCCCACAAGGAAGCTGCCAGCCCTGAAAGATCTTGCTGGTATTCACTATCCCTCTGCAGGCTATGCACAGGCACAACAGCACTGGGGATCTCTGCTTTCCCACAGACTCAGCATGTCACGTTGCTCACTCTCGGCAGAAGCTTTTTCTGAAAAGGCAAACTTATGGCTCCTTCTCCCACAAGGAAGCTGCCAGCCCTGAAAGATCTTGCTGGTATTCACTATCCCTCTGCAGCCTATCCACAGGCACAACAGCACTGGGGATCTCTGCTTTCCCACAGACTCAGCATGTCACGGTGCTCACTCTCGGCAGAAGCTTTTTCTGAAAAGGCAAACTTATGGCTCCTTCTCCCACAAGGAAGCTGCCAGCCCTGAAAGATCTTGCTGGTATTCACTATCCCTCTGCAGCCTATGCACAGGCACAACAGCACTGGGGATCTCTGCTTTCCCACAGACTCAGCATGTCACGGTGCTCACTCTCGGCAGAAGCTTTTTCTGAAAAGGCAAACGTCTGGCTCCTTCTCCCACAAGGAAGCTGCCAGCCCTGAAAGATCTTGCTGGTATTCACTATCCCTCTGCAGCCTATGCACAGGCACAACAGCACTGGGGATCTCTGCTTTCCCACAGACTCAGCATGTCACGGTGCTCGCTCTCGGCAGAAGCTTTTTCTGAAAAGGCAAACGTCTGGCTCCTTCTCCCACAAGGAAGCTGCCAGCCCTGAAAGAAATTGCTGGTATTCACTATCCCTCTTCAGCCTATCCACAGGCACAACAGCACTGGGGATCTCTGCTTTCCCAGAGACTCAGCATGTCACGGTGCTCACTCTCGGCAGAAGCTTTTTCTGAAAAGGCAAACTTATGGCTCCTTCTCCCACAAGGAAGCTGCCAGCCCTGAAAGATCTTGCTGGTATTCACTATCCCTCTGCAGCCTATGCACAGGCACAACAGCACTGGGGATCTCTGCTTTCCCACAGACTCAGCATGTCACGGTGCTCACTCTCGGCAGAAGCTTTTTCTGAAAAGGCAAACGTCTGGCTCCTTCTCCCACAAGGAAGCTGCCAGCCCTGAAAGATCTTGCTGGTATTCACTATCCCTCTGCAGCCTATCCACAGGCACAACAGCACTGGGGATCTCTGCTTTCCCAGAGACTCAGCATGTCACGGTGCTCACTCTCGGCAGAAGCTTTTTCTGAAAAGGCAAACTTATGGCTCCTTCTCCCACAAGGAAGCTGCCAGCCCTGAAAGATCTTGCTGGTATTCACTATCCCTCTGCAGCGTATGCACAGGCACAACAGCACTGGGGATCTCTGCTTTCCCACAGACTCAGCATGTCACGGTGCTCACTCTCGGCAGAAGCTTTTTCTGAAAAGGCAAACTTATGGCTCCTTCTCCCACAAGGAAGCTGCCAGCCCTGAAAGATCTTGCTGGTATTCACTATCCCTCTGCAGCCTATCCACAGGCACAACAGCACTGGGGATCTCTGCTTTCCCAGAGACTCAGCATGTCACGGTGCTCACTCTCGGCAGAAGCTTTTTCTGAAAAGGCAAACTTATGGCTCCTTCTCCCACAAGGAAGCTGCCAGCCCTGAAAGATCTTGCTGGTATTCACTATCCCTCTGCAGCCTATGCACAGGCACAACAGCACTGGGGATCTCTGCTTTCCCACAGACTCAGCATGTCACGGTGCTCACTCTCGGCAGAAGCTTTTTCTGAAAAGGCAAACGTCTGGCTCCTTCTCCCACAAGGAAGCTGCCAGCCCTGAAAGATCTTGCTGGTATTCACTATCCCTCTGCAGCCTATCCACAGGCACAACAGCACTGGGGATCTCTGCTTTCCCAGAGACTCAGCATGTCACGGTGCTCACTCTCGGCAGAAGCTTTTTCTGAAAAGGCAAACGTACGGCTCCTTCTCCCACAAGGAAGCTGCCAGCCCTGAAAGATCTTGCTGGTATTCACTATCCCTCTGCAGCCTATCCACAGGCACAACAGCACTGGGGATCTCTGCTTTCCCACAGACTCAGCATGTCACGGTGCTCACTCTCGGCAGAAGCTTCTTCTGAAAAGGCAAACGTCTGGCTCCTTCTCCCACAAGGAAGCTGCCAGCCCTGAAAGCTCTTGCTGGTGTTCACTATCCCTCTGCAGCCTATCCACAGGCACAACAGCACTGGGGATCTCTGCTTTCCCAGAGACTCAGCATGTCACGGTGCTCACTCTCGGCAGAAGCTTTTTCTGAAAAGGCAAACTTATGGCTCCTTCTCCCACAAGGAAGCTGCCAGCCCTGAAAGATCTTGCTGGTATTCACTATCCCTCTGCAGCCTATGCACAGGCACAACAGCACTGGGGATCTCTGCTTTCCCACAGACTCAGCATGTCACGGTGCTCACTCTCGGCAGAAGCTTTTTCTGAAAAGGCAAACGTCTGGCTCCTTCTCCCACAAGGAAGCTGCCAGCCCTGAAAGATCTTGCTGGTATTCACTATCCCTCTGCAGCCTATGCACAGGCACAACAGCACTGGGGATCTCTGCTTTCCCACAGACTCAGCATGTCACGGTGCTCACTCTCGGCAGAAGCTTTTTCTGAAAAGGCAAACTTATGGCTCCTTCTCCCACAAGGAAGCTGCCAGCCCTGAAAGAAATTGCTGGTATTCACTATCCCTCTGCAGCCTATCCACAGGCACAACAGCACTGGGGATCTCTGCTTTCCCACAGACTCAGCATGTCACGGTGCTCACTCTCGGCAGAAGCTTTTTCTGAAAAGGCAAACTTATGGCTCCTTCTCCCACAAGGAAGCTGCCAGCCCTGAAAGATCTTGCTGGTATTCACTATCCCTGTGCAGCCTATCCACAGGCACAACAGCACTGGGGATCTCTGCTTTCCCAGAGACTCAGCATGTCACGGTGCTCACTCTCGGCAGAAGCTTTTTCTGAAAAGGCAAACGTCTGGCTCCTTCTCCCACAAGGAAGCTGCCAGCCCTGAAAGATCTTGCTGGTATTCACTATCCCTCTGCAGCCTATGCACAGGCACAACAGCACTGGGGATCTCTGCTTTCCCACAGACTCAGCATGTCACGGTGCTCACTCTCGGCAGAAGCTTTTTCTGAAAAGGCAAACTTATGGCTCCTTCTCCCACAAGGAAGCTGCCAGCCCTGAAAGATCTTGCTGGTATTCACTATCCCTCTGCAGCCTATCCACAGGCACAACAGCACTGGGGATCTCTGCTTTCCCAGAGACTCAGCATGTCACGGTGCTCACTCTCGGCAGAAGCTTTTTCTGAAAAGGCAAACTTATGGCTCCTTCTCCCACAAGGAAGCTGCCAGCCCTGAAAGATCTTGCTGGTATTCACTATCCCTCTGCAGGCTATGCACAGGCACAACAGCACTGGGGATCTCTGCTTTCCCACAGACTCAGCATGTCACGGTGCTCACTCTCGGCAGAAGCTTTTTCTGAAAAGGCAAACGTACGGCTCCTTCTCCCACAAGGAAGCTGCCAGCCCTGAAAGATCTTGCTGGTATTCACTATCCCTCTGCAGCCTATCCACAGGCACAACAGCACTGGGGATCTCTGCTTTCCCACAGACTCAGCATGTCACGGTGCTCACTCTCGGCAGAAGCTTCTTCTGAAAAGGCAAACGTCTGGCTCCTTCTCCCACAAGGAAGCTGCCAGCCCTGAAAGATCTTGCTGGTGTTCACTATCCCTCTGCAGCCTATCCACAGGCACAACAGCACTGGGGATCTCTGCTTTCCCAGAGACTCAGCATGTCACGGTGCTCGCTCTCGGCAGAAGCTTTTTCTGAAAAGGCAAACGTCTGGCTCCTTCTCCCACAAGGAAGCTGCCAGCCCTGAAAGATCTTGCTGGTATTCACTATCCCTCTGCAGCCTATGCACAGGCACAACAGCACTGGGGATCTCTGCTTTCCCACAGACTCAGCATGTCACGGTGCTCACTCTCGGCAGAAGCTTTTTCTGAAAAGGCAAACGTCTGGCTCCTTCTCCCACAAGGAAGCTGCCAGCCCTGAAAGATCTTGCTGGTATTCACTATCCCTCTGCAGCCTATGCACAGGCACAACAGCACTGGGGATCTCTGCTTTCCCACAGACTCAGCATGTCACGGTGCTCACTCTCGGCAGAAGCTTTTTCTGAAAAGGCAAACGTCTGGCTCCTTCTCCCACAAGGAAGCTGCCAGCCCTGAAAGATCTTGCTGGTATTCACTATCCCTCTGCAGCCTATGCACAGGCACAACAGCACTGGGGATCTCTGCTTTCCCAGAGACTCAGCATGTCACGGTGCTCACTCTCGGCAGAAGCTTTTTCTGAAAAGGCAAACTTATGGCTCCTTCTCCCACAAGGAAGCTGCCAGCCCTGAAAGATCTTGCTGGTATTCACTATCCCTCTGCAGCCTATGCACAGGCACAACAGCACTGGGGATCTCTGCTTTCCCAGAGACTCAGCATGTCACGGTGCTCACTCTCGGCAGAAGCTTTATCTGAAAAGGCAAACTTATGGCTCCTTCTCCCACAAGGAAGCTGCCAGCCCTGAAAGAAATTGCTGGTATTCACTATCCCTCTGCAGCCTATGCACAGGCACAACAGCACTGGGGATCTCTGCTTTCCCAGAGACTCAGCATGTCACGGTGCTCACTCTCGGCAGAAGCTTTTTCTGAAAAGGCAAACTTATGGCTCCTTCTCCCACAAGGAAGCTGCCAGCCCTGAAAGAAATTGCTGGTATTCACTATCCCTCTGCAGCCTATCCACAGGCACAACAGCACTGGGGATCTCTGCTTTCCCACAGACTCAGCATGTCACGGTGCTCACTCTCGGCAGAAGCTTTTTCTGAAAAGGCAAACTTATGGCTCCTTCTCCCACAAGGAAGCTGCCAGCCCTGAAAGAAATTGCTGGTATTCACTATCCCTCTGCAGGCTATGCACAGGCACAACAGCACTGGGGATCTCTGCTTTCCCACAGACTCAGCATGTCACGGTGCTCACTCTCGGCAGAAGCTTTTTCTGAAAAGGCAAACGTACGGCTCCTTCTCCCACAAGGAAGCTGCCAGCCCTGAAAGAAATTGCTGGTATTCACTATCCCTCTGCAGGCTATGCACAGGCACAACAGCACTGGGGATCTCTGCTTTCCCACAGACTCAGCATGTCACGGTGCTCACTCTCGGCAGAAGCTTTTTCTGAAAAGGCAAACGTCTGGCTCCTTCTCCCACAAGGAAGCTGCCAGCCCTGAAAGATCTTGCTGGTATTCACTATCCCTGTGCAGCCTATCCACAGGCACAACAGCACTGGGGATCTCTGCTTTCCCACAGACTCAGCATGTCACGGTGCTCACTCTCGGCAGAAGCTTTTTCTGAAAAGGCAAACTTATGGCTCCTTCTCCCACAAGGAAGCTGCCAGCCCTGAAAGAAATTGCTGGTATTCACTATCCCTCTGCAGCCTATCCACAGGCACAACAGCACTGGGGATCTCTGCTTTCCCAGAGACTCAGCATGTCACGGTGCTCACTCTCGGCAGAAGCTTTTTCTGAAAAGGCAAACTTATGGCTCCTTCTCCCACAAGGAAGCTGCCAGCCCTGAAAGATCTTGCTGGTATTCACTATCCCTGTGCAGCCTATCCACAGGCACAACAGCACTGGGGATCTCTGCTTTCCCACAGACTCAGCATGTCACGGTGCTCACTCTCGGCAGAAGCTTTTTCTGAAAAGGCAAACTTATGGCTCCTTCTCCCACAAGGAAGCTGCCAGCCCTGAAAGATCTTGCTGGTATTCACTATCCCTGTGCAGCCTATCCACAGGCACAACAGCACTGGGGATCTCTGCTTTCCCACAGACTCAGCATGTCACGGTGCTCACTCTCGGCAGAAGCTTTTTCTGAAAAGGCAAACGTCTGGCTCCTTCTCCCACAAGGAAGCTGCCAGCCCTGAAAGCTTTTGCAAGTCTTCACTATCCCTGTGCAGCCTATCTTTAGCCGCAACAGCACTGGGGATCTCTGCTTTCCCAGAGACTCAGCATGTCACGGTGCTCACTCTCGGCAGAAGCTTTTTCTGAAAAGGCAAACTTACGGCTCCTTCTCCCACAAGGAAGCTGCCAGCCCTGAAAGATCTTGCTGGTATTCACTATCCCTCTGCAGCCTATCCACAGGCACAACAGCACTGGGGATCTCTGCTTTCCCACAGACTCAGCATGTCACGGTGCTCACTCTCGGCAGAAGCTTTTTCTGAAAAGGCAAACGTCTGGCTCCTTCTCCCACAAGGAAGCTGCCAGCCCTGAAAGAAATTGCTGGTATTCACTATCCCTCTGCAGCCTATCCACAGGCACAACAGCACTGGGGATCTCTGCTTTCCCAGAGACTCAGCATGTCACGGTGCTCACTCTCGGCAGAAGCTTTTTCTGAAAAGGCAAACTTATGGCTCCTTCTCCCACAAGGAAGCTGCCAGCCCTGAAAGATCTTGCTGGTATTCACTATCCCTGTGCAGCCTATCCACAGGCACAACAGCACTGGGGATCTCTGCTTTCCCAGAGACTCAGCATGTCACGGTGCTCACTCTCGGCAGAAGCTTTTTCTGAAAAGGCAAACTTACGACTCCTTCTCCCACAAGGAAGCTGCCAGCCCTGAAAAATCTTGCTGGTCTTCACTGTCCCCCTGCAGCCTATCTTTGGACGCAAAAGCACTGGGGATCTCTGCTTTCCCAGAGACTCAGCATGTCACGGTGCTCACTCTCGGCAGAAGCTTTATCTGAAAAGGCAAACTTATGGCTCCTTCTCCCACAAGGAAGCTGCCAGCCCTGAAAGAAATTGCTGGTATTCACTATCCCTCTGCAGCCTATGCACAGGCACAACAGCACTGGGGATCTCTGCTTTCCCAGAGACTCAGCATGTCACGGTGCTCACTCTCGGCAGAAGCTTTTTCTGAAAAGGCAAACTTATGGCTCCTTCTCCCACAAGGAAGCTGCCAGCCCTGAAAGAAATTGCTGGTATTCACTATCCCTCTGCAGCCTATCCACAGGCACAACAGCACTGGGGATCTCTGCTTTCCCACAGACTCAGCATGTCACGGTGCTCACTCTCGGCAGAAGCTTTTTCTGAAAAGGCAAACTTATGGCTCCTTCTCCCACAAGGAAGCTGCCAGCCCTGAAAGAAATTGCTGGTATTCACTATCCCTCTGCAGGCTATGCACAGGCACAACAGCACTGGGGATCTCTGCTTTCCCACAGACTCAGCATGTCACGGTGCTCACTCTCGGCAGAAGCTTTTTCTGAAAAGGCAAACGTACGGCTCCTTCTCCCACAAGGAAGCTGCCAGCCCTGAAAGAAATTGCTGGTATTCACTATCCCTCTGCAGGCTATGCACAGGCACAACAGCACTGGGGATCTCTGCTTTCCCACAGACTCAGCATGTCACGGTGCTCACTCTCGGCAGAAGCTTTTTCTGAAAAGGCAAACGTCTGGCTCCTTCTCCCACAAGGAAGCTGCCAGCCCTGAAAGATCTTGCTGGTATTCACTATCCCTGTGCAGCCTATCCACAGGCACAACAGCACTGGGGATCTCTGCTTTCCCACAGACTCAGCATGTCACGGTGCTCACTCTCGGCAGAAGCTTTTTCTGAAAAGGCAAACTTATGGCTCCTTCTCCCACAAGGAAGCTGCCAGCCCTGAAAGAAATTGCTGGTATTCACTATCCCTCTGCAGCCTATCCACAGGCACAACAGCACTGGGGATCTCTGCTTTCCCAGAGACTCAGCATGTCACGGTGCTCACTCTCGGCAGAAGCTTTTTCTGAAAAGGCAAACTTATGGCTCCTTCTCCCACAAGGAAGCTGCCAGCCCTGAAAGATCTTGCTGGTATTCACTATCCCTGTGCAGCCTATCCACAGGCACAACAGCACTGGGGATCTCTGCTTTCCCACAGACTCAGCATGTCACGGTGCTCACTCTCGGCAGAAGCTTTTTCTGAAAAGGCAAACTTATGGCTCCTTCTCCCACAAGGAAGCTGCCAGCCCTGAAAGATCTTGCTGGTATTCACTATCCCTGTGCAGCCTATCCACAGGCACAACAGCACTGGGGATCTCTGCTTTCCCACAGACTCAGCATGTCACGGTGCTCACTCTCGGCAGAAGCTTTTTCTGAAAAGGCAAACGTCTGGCTCCTTCTCCCACAAGGAAGCTGCCAGCCCTGAAAGCTTTTGCAAGTCTTCACTATCCCTGTGCAGCCTATCTTTAGCCGCAACAGCACTGGGGATCTCTGCTTTCCCAGAGACTCAGCATGTCACGGTGCTCACTCTCGGCAGAAGCTTTTTCTGAAAAGGCAAACTTACGGCTCCTTCTCCCACAAGGAAGCTGCCAGCCCTGAAAGATCTTGCTGGTATTCACTATCCCTCTGCAGCCTATCCACAGGCACAACAGCACTGGGGATCTCTGCTTTCCCACAGACTCAGCATGTCACGGTGCTCACTCTCGGCAGAAGCTTTTTCTGAAAAGGCAAACGTCTGGCTCCTTCTCCCACAAGGAAGCTGCCAGCCCTGAAAGAAATTGCTGGTATTCACTATCCCTCTGCAGCCTATCCACAGGCACAACAGCACTGGGGATCTCTGCTTTCCCAGAGACTCAGCATGTCACGGTGCTCACTCTCGGCAGAAGCTTTTTCTGAAAAGGCAAACTTATGGCTCCTTCTCCCACAAGGAAGCTGCCAGCCCTGAAAGATCTTGCTGGTATTCACTATCCCTGTGCAGCCTATCCACAGGCACAACAGCACTGGGGATCTCTGCTTTCCCAGAGACTCAGCATGTCACGGTGCTCACTCTCGGCAGAAGCTTTTTCTGAAAAGGCAAACTTACGACTCCTTCTCCCACAAGGAAGCTGCCAGCCCTGAAAAATCTTGCTGGTCTTCACTGTCCCCCTGCAGCCTATCTTTGGACGCAAAAGCACTGGGGATCTCTGCTTTCCCAGAGACTCAGCATGTCACGGTGCTCTTTCTCTGCATAGCCTTTTTCTGAAAAGGCAAACTTACGACTCCTTCTCCCACAAGGAAGCTGCCACCCCTGAAAGATCTTGCTGGTATTCACTATCCCTCTGCAGCCTATCCACAGGCACAACAGCACTGGGGATCTCTGCTTTCCCATAGACTCAGCATGTCACGGTGGTCGTTCTCGGCAGAAGCTTTTTCTGAAAAGTCAAACGACTGGCTCCTTCTCCCACAAGGAAGCTGCCAGCCCTAAAAGCTTTTGCAGGTCTTCACTATCCCTGTGCAGCCTATCCACAGGCACAACAGCACTGGGGATCTCTGCTTTCCCAGAGACTCAGCATGTCACTGTGCTCTCTCTCGGCAGAAGCTTTTTCTGAAAAGGCAAACGTCTGCCTCCTTCTCCCACAAGGAAGCTGCCAGCCCTGAAAGCTTTTGCAGGTCTTCACTATCCCTGTGCAGCCTATCTTTAGCCGCAACAGCACTGGGGATCTCTGCTTTCCCAGAGACTCAGCATGTCACGGTGCTCACTCTCGGCAGAAGCTTTTTCTGAAAAGGCAAACTTATGGCTCCTTCTCCCACAAGGAAGCTGCCAGCCCTGAAAGATCTTGCTGGTATTCACTATCCCTGTGCAGCCTATCCACAGGCACAACAGCACTGGGGATCTCTGCTTTCCCAGAGACTCAGCATGTCACGGTGCTCGTTCTCGGCAGAAACTTTTTCTGAAAAGGCAATATTACGGCTCCTTCTCCCACAAGGAAGCTGCCAGCCCTGAAAGATCTTGCTGGTCCTCACCGTCCCGCTGCAGCCTATCCACAGGCACAACAGCACTGGGGATCTCTGCTTTCCCACAGACTCAGCATGTCACGGTGCTCGTTCTCGGCAGAAGCTTTTTCTGAAAAGGCAAACGTCTGGCTCCTTCTCCCACAAGGAAGCTGCCAGCCCTGAAAGAAATTGCTGGTATTCACTATCCCTCTGCAGCCTATCCACAGGCACAACAGCACTGGGGATCTCTGCTTTCCCAGAGACTCAGCATGTCACGGTGCTCACTCTCGGCAGAAGCTTTTTCTGAAAAGGCAAACGTCTGGCTCCTTCTCCCACAAGGAAGCTGCCAGCCCTGAAAGCTTTTGCAGGTCTTCACTATCCCTGTGCAGCCTATCCACAGGCACAACAGCACTGGGGATCTCTGCTTTCCCAGAGACTCAACATGTCACGGTGCTCACTCTCGGCAGAAGCTTTTTCTGAAAAGGCAAACTTACGACTCCTTCTCCCACAAGGAAGCTGCCAGCCCTGAAAGATCTTGCTGGTATTCACTATCCCTGTGCAGCCTATCCACAGGCACAACAGCACTGGGGATCTCTGCTTTCCCATAGACTCAGCATGTCACGGTGGTCGTTCTCGGCAGAAACTTTTTCTGAAAAGGCAAACTTACGGCTCCTTCTCCCACAAGGAAGGTGCCAGCCCTGAAAAATCTTGCTGGTCTTCACTGTCCCCCTGCAGCCTATCTTTGGACGCAAAAGCACTCGGGATCTCTGCTTTCCCAGAGACTCAGCATGTCACGGTGCTCTTTCTCTGCATAGCCTTTTTCTGAAAAGGCAAACTTACGGCTCCTTCTCCCACAAGGAAGCTGCCAGCCCTGAAAGATCTTGCTGGTATTCACTATCCCTCTGCAGCCTATCCACAGGCACAACAGCACTGGGGATCTCTGCTTTCCCACAGACTCAGCATGTCACGGTGCTCACTCTCGGCAGAAGCTTTTTCTGAAAAGGCAAACGTCTGGCTCCTTCTCCCACAAGGAAGCTGCCAGCCCTGAAAGAAATTGCTGGTATTCACTATCCCTCTGCAGCCTATCCACAGGCACAACAGCACTGGGGATCTCTGCTTTCCCAGAGACTCAGCATGTCACGGTGCTCACTCTCGGCAGAAGCTTTTTCTGAAAAGGCAAACTTATGGCTCCTTCTCCCACAAGGAAGCTGCCAGCCCTGAAAGATCTTGCTGGTATTCACTATCCCTGTGCAGCCTATCCACAGGCACAACAGCACTGGGGATCTCTGCTTTCCCAGAGACTCAGCATGTCACGGTGCTCACTCTCGGCAGAAGCTTTTTCTGAAAAGGCAAACTTACGACTCCTTCTCCCACAAGGAAGCTGCCAGCCCTGAAAAATCTTGCTGGTCTTCACTGTCCCCCTGCAGCCTATCTTTGGACGCAAAAGCACTGGGGATCTCTGCTTTCCCAGAGACTCAGCATGTCACGGTGCTCTTTCTCTGCATAGCCTTTTTCTGAAAAGGCAAACTTACGACTCCTTCTCCCACAAGGAAGCTGCCACCCCTGAAAGATCTTGCTGGTATTCACTATCCCTCTGCAGCCTATCCACAGGCACAACAGCACTGGGGATCTCTGCTTTCCCATCGACTCAGCATGTCACGGTGGTCGTTCTCGGCAGAAGCTTTTTCTGAAAAGTCAAACGACTGGCTCCTTCTCCCACAAGGAAGCTGCCAGCCCTAAAAGCTTTTGCAGGTCTTCACTATCCCTGTGCAGCCTATCCACAGGCACAACAGCACTGGGGATCTCTGCTTTCCCAGAGACTCAGCATGTCACTGTGCTCTCTCTCGGCAGAAGCTTTTTCTGAAAAGGCAAACGTCTGCCTCCTTCTCCCACAAGGAAGCTGCCAGCCCTGAAAGCTTTTGCAGGTCTTCACTATCCCTGTGCAGCCTATCTTTAGCCGCAACAGCACTGGGGATCTCTGCTTTCCCAGAGACTCAGCATGTCACGGTGCTCACTCTCGGCAGAAGCTTTTTCTGAAAAGGCAAACTTATGGCTCCTTCTCCCACAAGGAAGCTGCCAGCCCTGAAAGATCTTGCTGGTATTCACTATCCCTGTGCAGCCTATCCACAGGCACAACAGCACTGGGGATCTCTGCTTTCCCAGAGACTCAGCATGTCACGGTGCTCGTTCTCGGCAGAAACTTTTTCTGAAAAGGCAATATTACGGCTCCTTCTCCCACAAGGAAGCTGCCAGCCCTGAAAGATCTTGCTGGTCCTCACCGTCCCGCTGCAGCCTATCCACAGGCACAACAGCACTGGGGATCTCTGCTTTCCCAGAGACTCAGCATGTCACGGTGCTCGTTCTCGGCAGAAGCTTTTTCTGAAAAGGCAAACGTCTGGCTCCTTCTCCCACAAGGAAGCTGCCAGCCCTGAAAGAAATTGCTGGTATTCACTATCCCTCTGCAGCCTATCCACAGGCACAACAGCACTGGGGATCTCTGCTTTCCCAGAGACTCAGCATGTCACGGTGCTCACTCTCGGCAGAAGCTTTTTCTGAAAAGGCAAACGTCTGGCTCCTTCTCCCACAAGGAAGCTGCCAGCCCTGAAAGCTTTTGCAGGTCTTCACTATCCCTGTGCAGCCTATCCACAGGCACAACAGCACTGGGGATCTCTGCTTTCCCAGAGACTCAACATGTCACGGTGCTCACTCTCGGCAGAAGCTTTTTCTGAAAAGGCAAACTTACGACTCCTTCTCCCACAAGGAAGCTGCCAGCCCTGAAAGATCTTGCTGGTATTCACTATCCCTCTGCAGCCTATCCACAGGCACAACAGCACTGGGGATCTCTGCTTTCCCATAGACTCAGCATGTCACGGTGGTCGTTCTCGGCAGAAACTTTTTCTGAAAAGGCAAACTTACGGCTCCTTCTCCCACAAGGAAGGTGCCAGCCCTGAAAAATCTTGCTGGTCTTCACTGTCCCCCTGCAGCCTATCTTTGGACGCAAAAGCACTCGGGATCTCTGCTTTCCCAGAGACTCAGCATGTCACGGTGCTCTTTCTCTGCATAGCCTTTTTCTGAAAAGGCAAACTTACGACTCCTTCTCCCACAAGGAAGCTGCCACCCCTGAAAGATCTTGCTGGTATTCACTATCCCTCTGCAGCCTATCCACAGGCACAACAGCACTGGGGATCTCTGCTTTCCCAGAGACTCAGCATGTCACGGTGCTCACTCTCGGCAGAAGCTTTTTCTGAAAAGGCAAACGTCTGGCTCCTTCTCCCACAAGGAAGCTGCCAGCCCTGAAAGAAATTGCTGGTATTCACTATCCCTCTGCAGCCTATCCAGAGGCACAACAGCACTGGGGATCTCTGCTTTCCCAGAGACTCAGCATGTCACGGTGCTCACTCTCGGCAGAAGCTTTTTCTGAAAAGGCAAACTTATGGCTCCTTCTCCCACAAGGAAGCTGCCAGCCCTGAAAGATCTTGCTGGTATTCACTATCCCTGTGCAGCCTATCCACAGGCACAACAGCACTGGGGATCTCTGCTTTCCCAGAGACTCAGCATGTCACGGTGCTCGTTCTCGGCAGAAACTTTTTCTGAAAAGGCAATATTACGGCTCCTTCTCCCACAAGGAAGCTGCCAGCCCTGAAAGATCTTGCTGGTCCTCACCGTCCCGCTGCAGCCTATCCACAGGCACAACAGCACTGGGGATCTCTGCTTTCCCAGAGACTCAGCATGTCACGGTGCTCGTTCTCGGCAGAAGCTTTTTCTGAAAAGGCAAACGTCTGGCTCCTTCTCCCACAAGGAAGCTGCCAGCCCTGAAAGAAATTGCTGGTATTCACTATCCCTCTGCAGCCTATCCACAGGCACAACAGCACTGGGGATCTCTGCTTTCCCAGAGACTCAGCATGTCACGGTGCTCACTCTCGGCAGAAGCTTTTTCTGAAAAGGCAAACTTATGGCTCCTTCTCCCACAAGGAAGCTGCCAGCCCTGAAAGCTTTTGCAGGTCTTCACTATCCCTGTGCAGCCTATCCACAGGCACAACAGCACTGGGGATCTCTGCTTTCCCAGAGACTCAGCATGTCACGGTGCTCACTCTCGGCAGAAGCTTTTTCTGAAAAGGCAAACTTACGGCTCCTTCTCCCACAAGGAAGCTGCCAGCCCTGAAAGATCTTGCTGGTATTCACTATCCCTCTGCAGCCTATGCACAGGCACAACAGCACTGGGGATCTCTGCTTTCCCACAGACTCAGCATGTCACGGTGCTCACTCTCGGCAGAAGCTTTTTCTGAAAAGGCAAACGTCTGGCTCCTTCTCCCACAAGGAAGCTGCCAGCCCTGAAAGAAATTGCTGGTATTCACTATCCCTCTGCAGCCTATCCACAGGCACAACAGCACTGGGGATCTCTGCTTTCCCAGAGACTCAGCATGTCACGGTGCTCACTCTCGGCAGAAGCTTTTTCTGAAAAGGCAAACTTATGGCTCCTTCTCCCACAAGGAAGCTGCCAGCCCTGAAAGATCTTGCTGGTATTCACTATCCCTGTGCAGCCTATCCACAGGCACAACAGCACTGGGGATCTCTGCTTTCCCACAGACTCAGCATGTCACGGTGCTCACTCTCGGCAGAAACTTTTTCTGAAAAGGCAATATTACGGCTCCTTCTCCCACAAGGAAGCTGCCAGCCCTGAAAGATCTTGCAGGTCTTCACTATCCCTGTGCAGCCTATCCACAGGCACAACAGCACTGGGGATCTCTGCTTTCCCAGACACTCAGCATGTCACGGTGCTCACTCTCGGCAGAAGCTTTTTCTGAAAAGGCAAACGTCTGGCTCCTTCTCCCACAAGGAAGCTGCCAGCCCTGAAAGAAATTGCTGGTATTCACTATCCCTCTGCAGCCTATCCACAGGCACAACAGCACTGGGGATCTCTGCTTTCCCATAGACTCAGCATGTCACGGTGGTCGTTCTCGGCAGAAACTTTTTCTGAAAAGGCAAACTTACGGCTCCTTCTCCCACAAGGAAGGTGCCAGCCCTTAAAAATCTTGCTGGTCTTCACTGTCCCCCTGCAGCCTATCTTTGGACGCAAAAGCACTGGGGATCTCTGCTTTCCCAGAGACTCAGCATGTCACGGTGCTCATTCTCTGCATAGCCTTTTTCTGAAAAGGCAAACTTACGACTCCTTCTCCCACAAGGAAGCTGCCACCCCTGAAAGATCTTGCTGGTATTCACTATCCCTCTGCAGCCTATCCACAGGCACAACAGCACTGGGGATCTCTGCTTTCCCATAGACTCAGCATGTCACGGTGGTCGTTCTCGGCAGAAGCTTTTTCTGAAAAGGCAAACGACTGGCTCCTTCTCCCACAAGGAAGCTGCCAGCCCTGAAAGCTTTTGCAGGTCTTCACTATCCCTGTGCAGCCTATCCACAGGCACAACAGCACTGGGGATCTCTGCTTTCCCAGAGACTCAGCATGTCACTGTGCTCTCTCTCGGCAGAAGCTTTTTCTGAAAAGGCAAACGTCTGGCTCCTTCTCCCACAAGGAAGCTGCCAGCCCTGAAAGCTTTTGCAGGTCTTCACTATCCCTGTGCAGCCTATCTTTAGCCGCAACAGCACTGGGGATCTCTGCTTTCCCAGAGACTCAGCATGTCACGGTGCTCACTCTCGGCAGAAGCTTTTTCTGAAAAGGCAAACTTATGGCTCCTTCTCCCACAAGGAAGCTGCCAGCCCTGAAAGATCTTGCTGGTATTCACTATCCCTGTGCAGCCTATCCACAGGCACAACAGCACTGGGGATCTCTGCTTTCCCAGAGACTCAGCATGTCACGGTGCTCGTTCTCGGCAGAAACTTTTTCTGAAAAGGCAATATTACGGCTCCTTCTCCCACAAGGAAGCTGCCAGCCCTGAAAGATCTTGCTGGTCCTCACCGTCCCGCTGCAGCCTATCCACAGGCACAACAGCACTGGGGATCTCTGCTTTCCCAGAGACTCAGCATGTCACGGTGCTCGTTCTCGGCAGAAGCTTTTTCTGAAAAGGCAAACGTCTGGCTCCTTCTCCCACAAGGAAGCTGCCAGCCCTGAAAGATCTTGCTGGTATTCACTATCCCTCTGCAGCCTATCCACAGGCACAACAGCACTGGGGATCTCTGCTTTCCCAGAGACTCAGCATGTCACGGTGCTCACTCTCGGCAGAAGCTTTTTCTGAAAAGGCAAACTTATGGCTCCTTCTCCCACAAGGAAGCTGCCAGCCCTGAAAGCTTTTGCAGGTCTTCACTATCCCTGTGCAGCCTATCCACAGGCACAACAGCACTGGGGATCTCTGCTTTCCCAGAGACTCAACATGTCACGGTGCTCACTCTCGGCAGAAGCTTTTTCTGAAAAGGCAAACTTACGACTCCTTCTCCCACAAGGAAGCTGCCAGCCCTGAAAGATCTTGCTGGTATTCACTATCCCTCTGCAGCCTATCCACAGGCACAACAGCACTGGGGATCTCTGCTTTCCCATAGACTCAGCATGTCACGGTGGTCGTTCTCGGCAGAAACTTTTTCTGAAAAGGCAAACTTACGGCTCCTTCTCCCACAAGGAAGGTGCCAGCCCTGAAAAATCTTGCTGGTCTTCACTGTCCCCCTGCAGCCTATCTTTGGACGCAAAAGCACTGGGGATCTCTGCTTTCCCAGAGACTCAGCATGTCACGGTGCTCTTTCTCTGCATAGCCTTTTTCTGAAAAGGCAAACTTACGACTCCTTCTCCCACAAGGAAGCTGCCACCCCTGAAAGATCTTGCTGGTATTCACTATCCCTCTGCAGCCTATCCACAGGCACAACAGCACTGGGGATCTCTGCTTTCCCAGAGACTCAGCATGTCACGGTGCTCACTCTCGGCAGAAGCTTTTTCTGAAAAGGCAAACGTCTGGCTCCTTCTCCCACAAGGAAGCTGCCAGCCCTGAAAGAAATTGCTGGTATTCACTATCCCTCTGCAGCCTATCCACAGGCACAACAGCACTGGGGATCTCTGCTTTCCCACAGACTCAGCATGTCACGGTGCTCACTCTCGGCAGAAACTTTTTCTGAAAAGGCAATATTACGGCTCCTTCTCCCACAAGGAAGCTGCCAGCCCTGAAAGATCTTGCTGGTCCTCACCGTCCCGCTGCAGCCTATCCACAGGCACAACAGCACTGGGGATCTCTGCTTTCCCAGAGACTCAGCATGTCACGGTGCTCGTTCTCGGCAGAAGCTTTTTCTGAAAAGGCAAACGTCTGGCTCCTTCTCCCACAAGGAAGCTGCCAGCCCTGAAAGAAATTGCTGGTATTCACTATCCCTCTGCAGCCTATGCACAGGCACAACAGCACTGGGGATCTCTGCTTTCCCAGAGACTCAGCATGTCACGGTGCTCACTCTCGGCAGAAGCTTTTTCTGAAAAGGCAAACTTATGGCTCCTTCTCCCACAAGGAAGCTGCCAGCCCTGAAAGATCTTGCAGGTCTTCACTATCCCTGTGCAGCCTATCCACAGGCACAACAGCACTGGGGATCTCTGCTTTCCCAGAGACTCAGCATGTCACGGTGCTCACTCTCGGCAGAAGCTTTTTCTGAAAAGGCAAACTTACGGCTCCTTCTCCCACAAGGAAGGTGCCAGCCCTGAAAGATCTTGCTGGTATTCACTATCCCTCTGCAGCCTATGCACAGGCACAACAGCACTGGGGATCTCTGCTTTCCCACAGACTCAGCATGTCACGGTGCTCACTCTCGGCAGAAGCTTTTTCTGAAAAGGCAAACGTCTGGCTCCTTCTCCCACAAGGAAGCTGCCAGCCCTGAAAGAAATTGCTGGTATTCACTATCCCTCTGCAGCCTATCCACAGGCACAACAGCACTGGGGATCTCTGCTTTCCCACAGACTCAGCATGTCACGGTGCTCACTCTCGGCAGAAGCTTTTTCTGAAAAGGCAAACTTATGGCTCCTTCTCCCACAAGGAAGCTGCCAGCCCTGAAAGATCTTGCTGGTATTCACTATCCCTGTGCAGCCTATCCACAGGCACAACAGCACTGGGGATCTCTGCTTTCCCAGAGACTCAGCATGTCACGGTGCTCGTTCTCGGCAGAAACTTTTTCTGAAAAGGCAATATTACGGCTCCTTCTCCCACAAGGAAGCTGCCAGCCCTGAAAGATCTTGCTGGTCCTCACCGTCCCGCTGCAGCCTATCCACAGGCACAACAGCACTGGGGATCTCTGCTTTCCCACAGACTCAGCATGTCACGGTGCTCACTCTCGGCAGAAGCTTTTTCTGAAAAGGCAAACGTCTGGCTCCTTCTCCCACAAGGAAGCTGCCAGCCCTGAAAGCTTTTGCAGGTCTTCACTATCCCTGTGCAGCCTATCCACAGGCACAACAGCACTGGGGATCTCTGCTTTCCCAGAGACTCAGCATGTCACGGTGCTCACTCTCGGCAGAAGCTTTTTCTGAAAAGGCAAACTTACGACTCCTTCTCCCACAAGGAAGCTGCCAGCCCTGAAAGAAATTGCTGGTATTCACTATCCCTCTGCAGCCTATCCACAGGCACAACAGCACTGGGGATCTCTGCTTTCCCATAGACTCAGCATGTCACGGTGGTCGTTCTCGGCAGAAACTTTTTCTGAAAAGGCAAACTTACGGCTCCTTCTCCCACAAGGAAGGTGCCAGCCCTGAAAAATCTTGCTGGTCTTCACTGTCCCCCTGCAGCCTATCTTTGTACGCAAAAGCACTGGGGATCTCTGCTTTCCCAGAGACTCAGCATGTCACGGTGCTCTTTCTCTGCATAGCCTTTTTCTGAAAAGGCAAACTTACGACTCCTTCTCCCACAAGGAAGCTGCCACCCCTGAAAGATCTTGCTGGTATTCACTATCCCTCTGCAGCCTATCCACAGGCACAACAGCACTGGGGATCTCTGCTTTCCCACAGACTCAGCATGTCACGGTGCTCACTCTCGGCAGAAGCTTTTTCTGAAAAGGCAAACGTCTGGCTCCTTCTCCCACAAGGAAGCTGCCAGTCCTGAAAGAAATTGCTGGTATTCACTATCCCTCTGCAGCCTATCCACAGGCACAACAGCACTGGGGATCTCTGCTTTCCCAGAGACTCAGCATGTCACGGTGCTCTCTCTCGGCAGAAGCTTTTTCTGAAAAGGCAAACGTCTGGCTCATTCTCCCACAAGGAAGCTGCCAGCCCTGAAAGCTTTTGCAGGTCTTCACTATCCCTGTGCAGCCTATCTTTACCCGCAACAGCACTGGGGATCTCTGCTTTCCCAGAGACTCAGCATGTCACGGTGCTCACTCTCGGCAGAAGCTTTTTCTGAAAAGGCAAACTTATGGCTCCTTCTCCCACAAGGAAGCTGCCAGCCCTGAAAGATCTTGCTGGTATTCACTATCCCTGTGCAGCCTATCCACAGGCACAACAGCACTGGGGATCTCTGCTTTCCCAGAGACTCAGCATGTCACGGTGCTCGTTCTCGGCAGAAACTTTTCCTGAAAAGGCAATATTACGGCTCCTTCTCCCACAAGGAAGCTGCCAGCCCTGAAAGATCTTGCTGGTCCTCACCGTCCCACTGCAGCCTATCCACAGGCACAACAGCACTGGGGATCTCTGCTTTCCCAGAGACTCAGCATGTCACGGTGCTCGTTCTCGGCAGAAGCTTTTTCTGAAAAGGCAAACGTCTGGCTCCTTCTCCCACAAGGAAGCTGCCAGCCCTGAAAGAAATTGCTGGTATTCACTATCCCTCTGCAGCCTATCCACAGGCACAACAGCACTGGGGATCTCTGCTTTCCCAGAGACTCAGCATGTCACGGTGCTCACTCTCGGCAGAAGCTTTTTCTGAAAAGGCAAACTTACGACTCCTTCTCCCACAAGGAAGCTGCCAGCCCTGAAAGATCTTGCTGGTATTCACTATCCCTCTGCAGCCTATCCACAGGCACAACAGCACTGGGGATCTCTGCTTTCCCATAGACTCAGCATGTCACGGTGTTCGTTCTCGGCAGAAACTTTTTCTGAAAAGGCAATATTACGGCTCCTTCTCCCACAAGGAAGGTGCCAGCCCTGAAAAATCTTGCTGGTCTTCACTGTCCCCCTGCAGCCTATCTTTGGACGCAAAAGCACTGGGGATCTCTGCTTTCCCAGAGACTCAGCATGTCACGGTGCTCTTTCTCTGCATAGCCTTTTTCTGAAAAGGCAAACTTACGACTCCTTCTCCCACAAGGAAGCTGCCAGCCCTGAAAGATCTTGCTGGTATTCACTATCCCTCTGCAGCCTATCCACAGGCACAACAGCACTGGGGATCTCTGCTTTCCCACAGACTCAGCATGTCACGGTGCTCACTCTCGGCAGAAGCTTTTTCTGAAAAGGCAAACGTCTGGCTCCTTCTCCCACAAGGAAGCTGCCAGCCCTGAAAGAAATTGCTGGTATTCACTATCCCTCTGCAGCCTATCCACAGGCACAACAGCACTGGGGATCTCTGCTTTCCCAGAGACTCAGCATGTCACGGTGCTCACTCTCGGCAGAAGCTTTTTCTGAAAAGGCAAACTTATGGCTCCTTCTCCCACAAGGAAGCTGCCAGCCCTGAAAGATCTTGCTGGTATTCACTATCCCTGTGCAGCCTATCCACAGGCACAACAGCACTGGGGATCTCTGCTTTCCCAGAGACTCAGCATGTCACGGTGCTCGTTCTCGGCAGAAACTTTTTCTGAAAAGGCAATATTACGGCTCCTTCTCCCACAAGGAAGCTGCCAGCCCTGAAAGATCTTGCTGGTCCTCACCGTCCCGCTGCAGCCTATCCACAGGCACAACAGCACTGGGGATCTCTGCTTTCCCAGAGACTCAGCATGTCACGGTGCTCGTTCTCGGCAGAAGCTTTTTCTGAAAAGGCAAACTTACGGCTCCTTCTCCCACAAGGAAGCTGCCAGCCCTGAAAGATCTTGCTGGTATTCACTATCCCTGTGCAGCCTATCCACAGGCACAACAGCACTGGGGATCTCTGCTTTCCCATAGACTCAGCATGTGACGGTGCTCGTTCTCGGCAGAAACATTTTCTGAAAAGGCAAACTTACGGCTCCTTCTCCCACAAGGAAGGTGCCAGCCCTGAAAAATCTTGATGGTCTTCAACATCCCCCTGCAGCCTATCCACCAGCACAACAGCACTGGGGATCTCTGCTTTCCCAGAGACTCAGCATGTCACGGTGCTCGTTCTCGGCAGAAGCTTTTTCCGGAAAGGCAAACCTCTGGCTCCTTCTCCCACAAGGAAGCTGCCAGCCCTGAAAGATCTTGCTGGTATTCACTATCCCTCTGCAGCCTATCCACAGGCACAACAGCACTGGGGATCTCTGCTTTCCCACAGACTCAGCATGTCACGGTGCTCGTTCTCGGCAGAAGCTTTTTCTGAAAAGGCAAACTTATGGCTCCTTCTCCCACAAGGAAGCTGCCAGCCCTGAAAGATCTTGCTGGTATTCACTATCCCTCTGCAGCCTATGCACAGGCACAACAGCACTGGGGATCTCTGCTTTCCCACAGACTCAGCATGTCACGGTGCTCACTCTCGGCAGAAGCTTTTTCTGAAAAGGCAAACTTATGGCTCCTTCTCCCACAAGGAAGCTGCCAGCCCTGAAAGATCTTGCTGGTGTTCACTATCCCTCTGCAGCCTATCCACAGGCACAACAGCACTGGGGATCTCTGCTTTCCCACAGACTCAGCATGTCACGGTGCTCACTCTCGGCAGAAGCTTTTTCTGAAAAGGCAAACTTATGGCTCCTTCTCCCACAAGGAAGCTGCCAGCCCTGAAAGATCTTGCTGGTATTCACTATCCCTCTGCAGCCTATGCACAGGCACAACAGCACTGGGGATCTCTGCTTTCCCACAGACTCAGCATGTCACGGTGCTCACTCTCGGCAGAAGCTTTTTCTGAAAAGGCAAACTTATGGCTCCTTCTCCCACAAGGAAGCTGCCAGCCCTGAAAGATCTTGCTGGTATTCACTATCCCTCTGCAGCCTATGCACAGGCACAACAGCACTGGGGATCTCTGCTTTCCCACAGACTCAGCATGTCACGGTGCTCACTCTCGGCAGAAGCTTTTTCTGAAAAGGCAAACTTATGGCTCCTTCTCCCACAAGGAAGCTGCCAGCCCTGAAAGAAATTGCTGGTATTCACTATCCCTCTGCAGCCTATCCACAGGCACAACAGCACTGGGGATCTCTGCTTTCCCAGAGACTCAGCATGTCACGGTGCTCACTCTCGGCAGAAGCTTTTTCTGAAAAGGCAAACGTCTGGCTCCTTCTCCCACAAGGAAGCTGCCAGCCCTGAAAGATCTTGCTGGTATTCACTATCCCTCTGCAGCCTATGCACAGGCACAACAGCACTGGGGATCTCTGCTTTCCCACAGACTCAGCATGTCACGGTGCTCACTCTCGGCAGAAGCTTTTTCTGAAAAGGCAAATGTCTGGCTCCTTCTCCCACAAGGAAGCTGCCAGCCCTGAAAGATCTTGCTGGTATTCACTATCCCTCTGCAGCCTATCCACAGGCACAACAGCACTGGGGATCTCTGCTTTCCCACAGACTCAGCATGTCACGGTGCTCACTCTCGGCAGAAGCTTTTTCTGAAAAGGCAAACTTATGGCTCCTTCTCCCACAAGGAAGCTGCCAGCCCTGAAAGATCTTGCTGGTATTCACTATCCCTCTGCAGGCTATGCACAGGCACAACAGCACTGGGGATCTCTGCTTTCCCACAGACTCAGCATGTCACGGTGCTCACTCTCGGCAGAAGCTTTTTCTGAAAAGGCAAACTTATGGCTCCTTCTCCCACAAGGAAGCTGCCAGCCCTGAAAGATCTTGCTGGTGTTCACTATCCCTCTGCAGCCTATCCACAGGCACAACAGCACTGGGGATCTCTGCTTTCCCAGAGACTCAGCATGTCACGGTGCTCACTCTCGGCAGAAGCTTTTTCTGAAAAGGCAAACTTATGGCTCCTTCTCCCACAAGGAAGCTGCCAGCCCTGAAAGATCTTGCTGGTATTCACTATCCCTCTGCAGCCTATGCACAGGCACAACAGCACTGGGGATCTCTGCTTTCCCACAGACTCAGCATGTCACGGTGCTCACTCTCGGCAGAAGCTTTTTCTGAAAAGGCAAACTTATGGCTCCTTCTCCCACAAGGAAGCTGCCAGCCCTGAAAGAAATTGCTGGTATTCACTATCCCTCTGCAGCCTATGCACAGGCACAACAGCACTGGGGATCTCTGCTTTCCCACAGACTCAGCATGTCACGGTGCTCACTCTCGGCAGAAGCTTTTTCTGAAAAGGCAAACTTATGGCTCCTTCTCCCACAAGGAAGCTGCCAGCCCTGAAAGAAATTGCTGGTATTCGCTATCCCTCTGCAGCCTATGCACAGGCACAACAGCACTGGGGATCTCTGCTTTCCCACAGACTCAGCATGTCACGGTGCTCACTCTCGGCAGAAGCTTTTTCTGAAAAGGCAAACTTATGGCTCCTTCTCCCACAAGGAAGCTGCCAGCCCTGAAAGAAATTGCTGGTATTCACTATCCCTCTGCAGCCTATCCACAGGCACAACAGCACTGGGGATCTCTGCTTTCCCAGAGACTCAGCATGTCACGGTGCTCACTCTCGGCAGAAGCTTTTTCTGAAAAGGCAAACTTATGGCTCCTTCTCCCACAAGGAAGCTGCCAGCCCTGAAAGAAATTGCTGGTATTCACTATCCCTCTGCAGGCTATGCACAGGCACAACAGCACTGGGGATCTCTGCTTTCCCACAGACTCAGCATGTCACGGTGCTCACTCTCGGCAGAAGCTTTTTCTGAAAAGGCAAACGTACGGCTCCTTCTCCCACAAGGAAGCTGCCAGCCCTGAAAGAAATTGCTGGTATTCACTATCCCTCTGCAGCCTATCCACAGGCACAACAGCACTGGGGATCTCTGCTTTCCCAGAGACTCAGCATGTCACGGTGCTCACTCTCGGCAGAAGCTTTTTCTGAAAAGGCAAACTTATGGCTCCTTCTCCCACAAGGAAGCTGCCAGCCCTGAAAGATCTTGCTGGTATTCACTATCCCTCTGCAGCCTATGCACAGGCACAACAGCACTGGGGATCTCTGCTTTCCCACAGACTCAGCATGTCACGGTGCTCACTCTTGGCAGAAGCTTTTTCTGAAAAGGCAAACTTATGGCTCCTTCTCCCACAAGGAAGCTGCCAGCCCTGAAAGATCTTGCTGGTATTCACTATCCCTCTGCAGCCTATCCACAGGCACAACAGCACTGGGGATCTCTGCTTTCCCAGAGACTCAGCATGTCACGGTGCTCACTCTCGGCAGAAGCTTTTTCTGAAAAGGCAAACTTATGGCTCCTTCTCCCACAAGGAAGCTGCCAGCCCTGAAAGATCTTGCTGGTATTCACTATCCCTCTGCAGCCTATGCACAGGCACAACAGCACTGGGGATCTCTGCTTTCCCAGAGACTCAGCATGTCACGGTGCTCACTCTCGGCAGAAGCTTTTTCTGAAAAGGCAAACGTCTGGCTCCTTCTCCCACAAGGAAGCTGCCAGCCCTGAAAGATCTTGCTGGTATTCACTATCCCTCTGCAGCCTATCCACAGGCACAACAGCACTGGGGATCTCTGCTTTCCCAGAGACTCAGCATGTCACGGTGCTCGCTCTCGGCAGAAGCTTTTTCTGAAAAGGCAAACGTCTGGCTCCTTCTCCCACAAGGAAGCTGCCAGCCCTGAAAGTAATTGCTGGTATTCACTATCCCTCTGCAGCCTATCCACAGGCACAACAGCACTGGGGATCTCTGCTTTCCCAGAGACTCAGCATGTCACGGTGCTCACTCTCGGCAGAAGCTTTTTCTGAAAAGGCAAACTTATGGCTCCTTCTCCCACAAGGAAGCTGCCAGCCCTGAAAGATCTTGCTGGTATTCACTATCCCTCTGCAGCCTATGCACAGGCACAACAGCACTGGGGATCTCTGCTTTCCCAGAGACTCAGCATGTCACGGTGCTCACTCTCGGCAGAAGCTTTTTCTGAAAAGGCAAACTTATGGCTCCTTCTCCCACAAGGAAGCTGCCAGCCCTGAAAGATCTTGCTGGTATTCACTATCCCTCTGCAGCCTATGCACAGGCACAACAGCACTGGGGATCTCTGCTTTCCCAGAGACTCAGCATGTCACGGTGCTCACTCTCGGCAGAAGCTTTTTCTGAAAAGGCAAACTTATGGCTCCTTCTCCCACAAGGAAGCTGCCAGCCCTGAAAGATCTTGCTGGTATTCACTATCCCTCTGCAGCCTATGCACAGGCACAACAGCACTGGGGATCTCTGCTTTCCCACAGACTCAGCATGTCACGGTGCTCACTCTCGGCAGAAGCTTTTTCTGAAAAGGCAAACGTCTGGCTCCTTCTCCCACAAGGAAGCTGCCAGCCCTGAAAGAAATTGCTGGTATTCACTATCCCTCTGCAGCCTATCCACAGGCACAACAGCACTGGGGATCTCTGCTTTCCCACAGACTCAGCATGTCACGGTGCTCGCTCTCGGCAGAAGCTTTTTCTGAAAAGGCAAACGTCTGGCTCCTTCTCCCACAAGGAAGCTGCCAGCCCTGAAAGAAATTGCTGGTATTCACTATCCCTGTGCAGCCTATCCACAGGCACAACAGCACTGGGGATCTCTGCTTTCCCAGAGACTCAGCATGTCACGGTGCTCACTCTCGGCAGAAGCTTTTTCTGAAAAGGCAAACTTATGGCTCCTTCTCCCACAAGGAAGCTGCCAGCCCTGAAAGATCTTGCTGGTATTCACTATCCCTCTGCAGCCTATGCACAGGCACAACAGCACTGGGGATCTCTGCTTTCCCACAGACTCAGCATGTCACGGTGCTCACTCTCGGCAGAAGCTTCTTCTGAAAAGGCAAACGTCTGGCTCCTTCTCCCACAAGGAAGCTGCCAGCCCTGAAAGATCTTGCTGGTATTCACTATCCCTCTGCAGGCTATGCACAGGCACAACAGCACTGGGGATCTCTGCTTTCCCAGAGACTCAGCATGTCACGGTGCTCACTCTCGGCAGAAGCTTTTTCTGAAAAGGCAAACTTATGGCTCCTTCTCCCACAAGGAAGCTGCCAGCCCTGAAAGATCTTGCTGGTATTCACTATCCCTCTGCAGGCTATGCACAGGCACAACAGCACTGGGGATCTCTGCTTTCCCACAGACTCAGCATGTCACGGTGCTCACTCTCGGCAGAAGCTTTTTCTGAAAAGGCAAACGTCTGGCTCCTTCTCCCACAAGGAAGCTGCCAGCCCTGAAAGAAATTGCTGGTATTCACTATCCCTCTGCAGCCTATCCACAGGCACAACAGCACTGGGGATCTCTGCTTTCCCAGAGACTCAGCATGTCACGGTGCTCACTCTCGGCAGAAGCTTTTTCTGAAAAGGCAAACGTACGGCTCCTTCTCCCACAAGGAAGCTGCCAGCCCTGAAAGAAATTGCTGGTATTCACTATCCCTCTGCAGGCTATGCACAGGCATAACAGCACTGGGGATCTCTGCTTTCCCACAGACTCAGCATGTCACGGTGCTCACTCTCGGCAGAAGCTTTTTCTGAAAAGGCAAACTTATGGCTCCTTCTCCCACAAGGAAGCTGCCAGCCCTGAAAGATCTTGCTGGTATTCACTATCCCTCTGCAGCCTATGCACAGGCACAACAGCACTGGGGATCTCTGCTTTCCCACAGACTCAGCATGTCACGGTGCTCACTCTCGGCAGAAGCTTTTTCTGAAAAGGCAAACTTATGGCTCCTTCTCCCACAAGGAAGCTGCCAGCCCTGAAAGATCTTGCTGGTATTCACTATACCTCTGCAGCCTATGCACAGGCACAACAGCACTGGGGATCTCTGCTTTCCCAGAGACTCAGCATGTCACGGTGCTCACTCTCGGCAGAAGCTTTTTCTGAAAAGGCAAACTTATGGCTCCTTCTCCCACAAGGAAGCTGCCAGCCCTGAAAGATCTTGCTGGTATTCACTATCCCTCTGCAGCCTATGCACAGGCACAACAGCACTGGGGATCTCTGCTTTCCCACAGACTCAGCATGTCACGGTGCTCACTCTCGGCAGAAGCTTTTTCTGAAAAGGCAAACTTATGGCTCCTTCTCCCACAAGGAAGCTGCCAGCCCTGAAAGATCTTGCTGGTATTCACTATCCCTGTGCAGCCTATCCACAGGCACAACAGCACTGGGGATCTCTGCTTTCCCAGAGACTCAGCATGTCACGGTGCTCACTCTCGGCAGAAGCTTTTTCTGAAAAGGCAAACGTACGGCTCCTTCTCCCACAAGGAAGCTGCCAGCCCTGAAAGATCTTGCTGGTATTCACTATCCCTCTGCAGCCTATGCACAGGCACAACAGCACTGGGGATCTCTGCTTTCCCACAGACTCAGCATGTCACGGTGCTCACTCTCGGCAGAAGCTTTTTCTGAAAAGGCAAACTTATGGCTCCTTCTCCCACAAGGAAGCTGCCAGCCCTGAAAGATCTTGCTGGTATTCACTATCCCTCTGCAGCCTATGCACAGGCACAACAGCACTGAGGATCTCTGCTTTCCCACAGACTCAGCATGTCACGGTGCTCACTCTCGGCAGAAGCTTTTTCTGAAAAGGCAAACTTATGTCTCCTTCTCCCACAAGGAAGCTGCCAGCCCTGAAAGAAATTGCTGGTATTCACTATCCCTCTGCAGCCTATCCACAGGCACAACAGCACTGGGGATCTCTGCTTTCCCAGAGACTCAGCATGTCACGGTGCTCACTCTCGGCAGAAGCTTTTTCTGAAAAGGCAAACTTATGGCTCCTTCTCCCACAAGGAAGCTGCCAGCCCTGAAAGAAATTGCTGGTATTCACTATCCCTCTGCAGCCTATGCACAGGCACAACAGCACTGGGGATCTCTGCTTTCCCAGAGACTCAGCATGTCACGGTGCTCACTCTCGGCAGAAGCTTTTTCTGAAAAGGCAAACTTATGGCTCCTTCTCCCACAAGGAAGCTGCCAGCCCTGAAAGAAATTGCTGGTATTCACTATCCCTCTGCAGCCTATCCACAGGCACAACAGCACTGGGGATCTCTGCTTTCCCAGAGACTCAGCATGTCACGGTGCTCACTCTCGGCAGAAGCTTTTTCTGAAAAGGCAAACTTATGGCTCCTTCTCCCACAAGGAAGCTGCCAGCCCTGAAAGATCTTGCTGGTATTCACTATCCCTCTGCAGCCTATGCACAGGCACAACAGCACTGGGGATCTCTGCTTTCCCAGAGACTCAGCATGTCACGGTGCTCACTCTCGGCAGAAGCTTTTTCTGAAAAGGCAAACTTATGGCTCCTTCTCCCACAAGGAAGCTGCCAGCCCTGAAAGATCTTGCTGGTATTCACTATCCCTCTGCAGGCTATGCACAGGCACAACAGCACTGGGGATCTCTGCTTTCCCACAGACTCAGCATGTCACGGTGCTCACTCTCGGCAGAAGCTTTTTCTGAAAAGGCAAACGTACGGCTCCTTCTCCCACAAGGAAGCTGCCAGCCCTGAAAGAAATTGCTGGTATTCACTATCCCTCTGCAGCCTATCCACAGGCACAACAGCACTGGGGATCTCTGCTTTCCCAGAGACTCAGCATGTCACGGTGCTCACTCTCGGCAGAAGCTTTTTCTGAAAAGGCAAACTTATGGCTCCTTCTCCCACAAGGAAGCTGCCAGCCCTGAAAGATCTTGCTGGTATTCACTATCCCTCTGCAGCCTATCCACAGGCACAACAGCACTGGGGATCTCTGCTTTCCCACAGACTCAGCATGTCACGGTGCTCACTCTCGGCAGAAGCTTTTTCTGAAAAGGCAAACTTATGGCTCCTTCTCCCACAAGGAAGCTGCCAGCCCTGAAAGATCTTGCTGGTATTCACTATCCCTCTGCAGCCTATGCACAGGCACAACAGCACTGGGGATCTCTGCTTTCCCACAGACTCAGCATGTCACGGTGCTCACTCTCGGCAGAAGCTTTTTCTGAAAAGGCAAACTTATGGCTCCTTCTCCCACAAGGAAGCTGCCAGCCCTGAAAGATCTTGCTGGTATTCACTATCCCTCTGCAGCCTATGCACAGGCACAACAGCACTGGGGATCTCTGCTTTCCCAGAGACTCAGCATGTCACGGTGCTCACTCTCGGCAGAAGCTTTTTCTGAAAAGGCAAACTTATGGCTCCTTCTCCCACAAGGAAGCTGCCAGCCCTGAAAGATCTTGCTGGTATTCACTATCCCTCTGCAGCCTATGCACAGGCACAACAGCACTGGGGATCTCTGCTTTCCCACAGACTCAGCATGTCACGGTGCTCACTCTCGGCAGAAGCTTTTTCTGAAAAGGCAAACGTCTGGCTCCTTCTCCCACAAGGAAGCTGCCAGCCCTGAAAGAAATTGCTGGTATTCACTATCCCTCTGCAGCCTATGCACAGGCACAACAGCACTGGGGATCTCTGCTTTCCCAGAGACTCAGCATGTCACGGTGCTCACTCTCGGCAGAAGCTTTTTCTGAAAAGGCAAACGTCTGGCTCCTTCTCCCACAAGGAAGCTGCCAGCCCTGAAAGATCTTGCTGGTATTCACTATCCCTCTGCAGCCTATCCACAGGCACAACAGCACTGGGGATCTCTGCTTTCCCAGAGACTCAGCATGTCACGGTGCTCACTCTCGGCAGAAGCTTTTTCTGAAAAGGCAAACTTATGGCTCCTTCTCCCACAAGGAAGCTGCCAGCCCTGAAAGATCTTGCTGGTATTCACTATCCCTCTGCAGCCTATGCACAGGCACAACAGCACTGGGGATCTCTGCTTTCCCACAGACTCAGCATGTCACGGTGCTCACTCTCGGCAGAAGCTTTTTCTGAAAAGGCAAACTTATGGCTCCTTCTCCCACAAGGAAGCTGCCAGCCCTGAAAGATCTTGCTGGTATTCACTATCCCTCTGCAGCCTATGCACAGGCACAACAGCACTGGGGATCTCTGCTTTCCCACAGACTCAGCATGTCACGGTGCTCACTCTCGGCAGAAGCTTTTTCTGAAAAGGCAAACTTATGGCTCCTTCTCCCACAAGGAAGCTGCCAGCCCTGAAAGATCTTGCTGGTATTCACTATCCCTCTGCAGCCTATGCACAGGCACAACAGCACTGGGGATCTCTGCTTTCCCACAGACTCAGCATGTCACGGTGCTCACTCTCGGCAGAAGCTTTTTCTGAAAAGGCAAACGTCTGGCTCCTTCTCCCACAAGGAAGCTGCCAGCCCTGAAAGATCTTGCTGGTATTCACTATCCCTCTGCAGCCTATCCACAGGCACAACAGCACTGGGGATCTCTGCTTTCCCAGAGACTCAGCATGTCACGGTGCTCACTCTCGGCAGAAGCTTTTTCTGAAAAGGCAAACTTATGGCTCCTTCTCCCACAAGGAAGCTGCCAGCCCTGAAAGATCTTGCTGGTATTCACTATCCCTCTGCAGCCTATGCACAGGCACAACAGCACTGGGGATCTCTGCTTTCCCACAGACTCAGCATGTCACGGTGCTCACTCTCGGCAGAAGCTTTTTCTGAAAAGGCAAACGTCTGGCTCCTTCTCCCACAAGGAAGCTGCCAGCCCTGAAAGAAATTGCTGGTATTCACTATCCCTCTGCAGCCTATCCACAGGCACAACAGCACTGGGGATCTCTGCTTTCCCAGAGACTCAGCATGTCACAGTGCTCACTCTCGGCAGAAGCTTTTTCTGAAAAGGCAAACTTATGGCTCCTTCTCCCACAAGGAAGCTGCCAGCCCTGAAAGATCTTGCAGGTCTTCACCGTCCCCCTGCAGCCTATGCACAGGCACAACAGCACTGGGGATCTCTGCTTTCCCACAGACTCAGCATGTCACGGTGCTCACTCTCGGCAGAAGCTTTTTCTGAAAAGGCAAACTTATGGCTCCTTCTCCCACAAGGAAGCTGCCAGCCCTGAAAGAAATTGCTGGTATTCACTATCCCTCTGCAGCCTATCCACAGGCACAACAGCACTGGGGATCTCTGCTTTCCCAGAGACTCAGCATGTCACGGTGCTCACTCTCGGCAGAAGCTTTTTCTGAAAAGGCAAACTTATGGCTCCTTCTCCCACAAGGAAGCTGCCAGCCCTGAAAGATCTTGCTGGTATTCACTATCCCTCTGCAGGCTATGCACAGGCACAACAGCACTGGGGATCTCTGCTTTCCCACAGACTCAGCATGTCACGGTGCTCACTCTCGGCAGAAGCTTTTTCTGAAAAGGCAAACGTACGGCTCCTTCTCCCACAAGGAAGCTGCCAGCCCTGAAAGAAATTGCTGGTATTCACTATCCCTCTGCAGCCTATCCACAGGCACAACAGCACTGGGGATCTCTGCTTTCCCAGAGACTCAGCATGTCACGGTGCTCACTCTCGGCAGAAGCTTTTTCTGAAAAGGCAAACTTATGGCTCCTTCTCCCACAAGGAAGCTGCCAGCCCTGAAAGATCTTGCTGGTATTCACTATCCCTCTGCAGCCTATCCACAGGCACAACAGCACTGGGGATCTCTGCTTTCCCACAGACTCAGCATGTCACGGTGCTCACTCTCGGCAGAAGCTTTTTCTGAAAAGGCAAACTTATGGCTCCTTCTCCCACAAGGAAGCTGCCAGCCCTGAAAGATCTTGCTGGTATTCACTATCCCTCTGCAGCCTATGCACAGGCACAACAGCACTGGGGATCTCTGCTTTCCCACAGACTCAGCATGTCACGGTGCTCACTCTCGGCAGAAGCTTTTTCTGAAAAGGCAAACTTATGGCTCCTTCTCCCACAAGGAAGCTGCCAGCCCTGAAAGATCTTGCTGGTATTCACTATCCCTCTGCAGCCTATGCACAGGCACAACAGCACTGGGGATCTCTGCTTTCCCACAGACTCAGCATGTCACGGTGCTCACTCTCGGCAGAAGCTTTTTCTGAAAAGGCAAACGTACGGCTCCTTCTCCCACAAGGAAGCTGCCAGCCCTGAAAGAAATTGCTGGTATTCACTATCCCTCTGCAGCCTATCCACAGGCACAACAGCACTGGGGATCTCTGCTTTCCCAGAGACTCAGCATGTCACGGTGCTCACTCTCGGCAGAAGCTTTTTCTGAAAAGGCAAACTTATGGCTCCTTCTCCCACAAGGAAGCTGCCAGCCCTGAAAGATCTTGCTGGTATTCACTATCCCTCTGCAGCCTATCCACAGGCACAACAGCACTGGGGATCTCTGCTTTCCCACAGACTCAGCATGTCACGGTGCTCACTCTCGGCAGAAGCTTTTTCTGAAAAGGCAAACTTATGGCTCCTTCTCCCACAAGGAAGCTGCCAGCCCTGAAAGATCTTGCTGGTATTCACTATCCCTCTGCAGCCTATGCACAGGCACAACAGCACTGGGGATCTCTGCTTTCCCACAGACTCAGCATGTCACGGTGCTCACTCTCGGCAGAAGCTTTTTCTGAAAAGGCAAACGTCTGGCTCCTTCTCCCACAAGGAAGCTGCCAGCCCTGAAAGAAATTGCTGGTATTCACTATCCCTCTGCAGCCTATGCACAGGCACAACAGCACTGGGGATCTCTGCTTTCCCAGAGACTCAGCATGTCACGGTGCTCGCTCTCGGCAGAAGCTTTTTCTGAAAAGGCAAACTTATGGCTCCTTCTCCCACAAGGAAGCTGCCAGCCCTGAAAGATCTTGCTGGTATTCACTATCCCTCTGCAGCCTATGCACAGGCACAACAGCACTGGGGATCTCTGCTTTCCCACAGACTCAGCATGTCACGGTGCTCACTCTCGGCAGAAGCTTTTTCTGAAAAGGCAAACGTCTGGCTCCTTCTCCCACAAGGAAGCTGCCAGCCCTGAAAGATCTTGCTGGTATTCACTATCCCTCTGCAGCCTATGCACAGGCACAACAGCACTGGGGATCTCTGCTTTCCCACAGACTCAGCATGTCACGGTGCTCGCTCTCGGCAGAAGCTTTTTCTGAAAAGGCAAACGTCTGGCTCCTTCTCCCACAAGGAAGCTGCCAGCCCTGAAAGAAATTGCTGGTATTCACTATCCCTCTGCAGCCTATGCACAGGCACAACAGCACTGGGGATCTCTGCTTTCCCACAGACTCAGCATGTCACGGTGCTCACTCTCGGCAGAAGCTTTTTCTGAAAAGGCAAACGTCTGGCTCCTTCTCCCACAAGGAAGCTGCCAGCCCTGAAAGAAATTGCTGGTATTCACTATCCCTCTGCAGCCTATCCACAGGCACAACAGCACTGGGGATCTCTGCTTTCCCAGAGACTCAGCATGTCACAGTGCTCACTCTCGGCAGAAGCTTTTTCTGAAAAGGCAAACTTATGGCTCCTTCTCCCACAAGGAAGCTGCCAGCCCTGAAAGATCTTGCTGGTATTCACTATCCCTCTGCAGCCTATGCACAGGCACAACAGCACTGGGGATCTCTGCTTTCCCACAGACTCAGCATGTCACGGTGCTCACTCTCGGCAGAAGCTTTTTCTGAAAAGGCAAACTTATGTCTCCTTCTCCCACAAGGAAGCTGCCAGCCCTGAAAGAAATTGCTGGTATTCACTATCCCTCTGCAGCCTATCCACAGGCACAACAGCACTGGGGATCTCTGCTTTCCCAGAGACTCAGCATGTCACGGTGCTCACTCTCGGCAGAAGCTTTTTCTGAAAAGGCAAACTTATGGCTCCTTCTCCCACAAGGAAGCTGCCAGCCCTGAAAGAAATTGCTGGTATTCACTATCCCTCTGCAGCCTATGCACAGGCACAACAGCACTGGGGATCTCTGCTTTCCCAGAGACTCAGCATGTCACGGTGCTCACTCTCGGCAGAAGCTTTTTCTGAAAAGGCAAACTTATGGCTCCTTCTCCCACAAGGAAGCTGCCAGCCCTGAAAGAAATTGCTGGTATTCACTATCCCTCTGCAGCCTATCCACAGGCACAACAGCACTGGGGATCTCTGCTTTCCCAGAGACTCAGCATGTCACGGTGCTCACTCTCGGCAGAAGCTTTTTCTGAAAAGGCAAACTTATGGCTCCTTCTCCCACAAGGAAGCTGCCAGCCCTGAAAGATCTTGCTGGTATTCACTATCCCTCTGCAGCCTATGCACAGGCACAACAGCACTGGGGATCTCTGCTTTCCCAGAGACTCAGCATGTCACGGTGCTCACTCTCGGCAGAAGCTTTTTCTGAAAAGGCAAACTTATGGCTCCTTCTCCCACAAGGAAGCTGCCAGCCCTGAAAGATCTTGCTGGTATTCACTATCCCTCTGCAGCCTATGCACAGGCACAACAGCACTGGGGATCTCTGCTTTCCCACAGACTCAGCATGTCACGGTGCTCACTCTCGGCAGAAGCTTTTTCTGAAAAGGCAAACGTACGGCTCCTTCTCCCACAAGGAAGCTGCCAGCCCTGAAAGAAATTGCTGGTATTCACTATCCCTCTGCAGCCTGTCCACAGGCACAACAGCACTGGGGATCTCTGCTTTCCCAGAGACTCAGCATGTCACGGTGCTCACTCTCGGCAGAAGCTTTTTCTGAAAAGGCAAACTTATGGCTCCTTCTCCCACAAGGAAGCTGCCAGCCCTGAAAGATCTTGCTGGTATTCACTATCCCTCTGCAGCCTATCCACAGGCACAACAGCACTGGGGATCTCTGCTTTCCCAGAGACTCAGCATGTCACGGTGCTCACTCTCGGCAGAAGCTTTTTCTGAAAAGGCAAACTTATGGCTCCTTCTCCCACAAGGAAGCTGCCAGCCCTGAAAGATCTTGCTGGTATTCACTATCCCTCTGCAGCCTATGCACAGGCACAACAGCACTGGGGATCTCTGCTTTCCCACAGACTCAGCATGTCACGGTGCTCACTCTCGGCAGAAGCTTTTTCTGAAAAGGCAAACTTATGGCTCCTTCTCCCACAAGGAAGCTGCCAGCCCTGAAAGATCTTGCTGGTATTCACTATCCCTCTGCAGCCTATGCACAGGCACAACAGCACTGGGGTTCTCTGCTTTCCCACAGACTCAGCATGTCACGGTGCTCACTCTCGGCAGAAGCTTTTTCTGAAAAGGCAAACTTATGGCTCCTTCTCCCACAAGGAAGCTGCCAGCCCTGAAAGATCTTGCTGGTATTCACTATCCCTCTGCAGCCTATGCACAGGCACAACAGCACTGGGGATCTCTGCTTTCCCACAGACTCAGCATGTCACGGTGCTCACTCTCGGCAGAAGCTTTTTCTGAAAAGGCAAACGTCTGGCTCCTTCTCCCACAAGGAAGCTGCCAGCCCTGAAAGATCTTGCTGGTATTCACTATCCCTCTGCAGCCTATCCACAGGCACAACAGCACTGGGGATCTCTGCTTTCCCAGAGACTCAGCATGTCACGGTGCTCACTCTCGGCAGAAGCTTTTTCTGAAAAGGCAAACTTATGGCTCCTTCTCCCACAAGGAAGCTGCCAGCCCTGAAAGATCTTGCTGGTATTCACTATCCCTCTGCAGCCTATGCACAGGCACAACAGCACTGGGGATCTCTGCTTTCCCACAGACTCAGCATGTCACGGTGCTCACTCTCGGCAGAAGCTTTTTCTGAAAAGGCAAACGTCTGGCTCCTTCTCCCACAAGGAAGCTGCCAGCCCTGAAAGAAATTGCTGGTATTCACTATCCCTCTGCAGCCTATCCACAGGCACAACAGCACTGGGGATCTCTGCTTTCCCAGAGACTCAGCATGTCACAGTGCTCACTCTCGGCAGAAGCTTTTTCTGAAAAGGCAAACTTATGGCTCCTTCTCCCACAAGGAAGCTGCCAGCCCTGAAAGATCTTGCTGGTATTCACTATCCCTCTGCAGCCTATCCACAGGCACAACAGCACTGGGGATCTCTGCTTTCCCAGAGACTCAGCATGTCACGGTGCTCACTCTCGGCAGAAGCTTTTTCTGAAAAGGCAAACGTACGGCTCCTTCTCCCACAAGGAAGCTGCCAGCCCTGAAAGAAATTGCTGGTATTCACTATCCCTGTGCAGCCTATCCACAGGCATAACAGCACTGGGGATCTCTGCTTTCCCACAGACTCAGCATGTCACGGTGCTCACTCTCGGCAGAAGCTTTTTCTGAAAAGGCAAACTTATGGCTCCTTCTCCCACAAGGAAGCTGCCAGCCCTGAAAGATCTTGCTGGTATTCACTATCCCTCTGCAGCGTATGCACAGGCACAACAGCACTGGGGATCTCTGCTTTCCCACAGACTCAGCATGTCACGGTGCTCACTCTCGGCAGAAGCTTTTTCTGAAAAGGCAAACTTATGGCTCCTTCTCCCACAAGGAAGCTGCCAGCCCTGAAAGATCTTGCTGGTATTCACTATCCCTCTGCAGCCTATGCACAGGCACAACAGCACTGGGGATCTCTGCTTTCCCACAGACTCAGCATGTCACGGTGCTCACTCTCGGCAGAAGCTTTTTCTGAAAAGGCAAACTTATGGCTCCTTCTCCCACAAGGAAGCTGCCAGCCCTGAAAGATCTTGCTGGTATTCACTATCCCTCTGCAGCCTATCCACAGGCACAACAGCACTGGGGATCTCTGCTTTCCCACAGACTCAGCATGTCACGGTGCTCACTCTCGGCAGAAGCTTTTTCTGAAAAGGCAAACTTATGGCTCCTTCTCCCACAAGGAAGCTGCCAGCCCTGAAAGATCTTGCTGGTATTCACTATCCCTCTGCAGCCTATGCACAGGCACAACAGCACTGGGGATCTCTGCTTTCCCACAGACTCAGCATGTCACGGTGCTCACTCTCGGCAGAAGCTTTTTCTGAAAAGGCAAACTTATGGCTCCTTCTCCCACAAGGAAGCTGCCAGCCCTGAAAGATCTTGCTGGTATTCACTATCCCTCTGCAGCCTATCCACAGGCACAACAGCACTGGGGATCTCTGCTTTCCCAGAGACTCAGCATGTCACGGTGCTCACTCTCGGCAGAAGCTTTTTCTGAAAAGGCAAACGTACAGCTCCTTCTCCCACAAGGAAGCTGCCAGCCCTGAAAGATCTTGCTGGTATTCACTATCCCTCTGCAGCCTATGCACAGGCACAACAGCACTGGGGATCTCTGCTTTCCCACAGACTCAGCATGTCACGGTGCTCACTCTCGGCAGAAGCTTTTTCTGAAAAGGCAAACTTATGGCTCCTTCTCCCACAAGGAAGCTGCCAGCCCTGAAAGATCTTGCTGGTATTCACTATCCCTCTGCAGCCTATGCACAGGCACAACAGCACTGGGGATCTCTGCTTTCCCACAGACTCAGCATGTCACGGTGCTCACTCTCGGCAGAAGCTTTTTCTGAAAAGGCAAACGTCTGGCTCCTTCTCCCACAAGGAAGCTGCCAGCCCTGAAAGATCTTGCTGGTATTCACTATCCCTCTGCAGCCTATCCACAGGCACAACAGCACTGGGGATCTCTGCTTTCCCACAGACTCAGCATGTCACGGTGCTCGCTCTCGGCAGAAGCTTTTTCTGAAAAGGCAAACGTCTGGCTCCTTCTCCCACAAGGAAGCTGCCAGCCCTGAAAGAAATTGCTGGTATTCACTATCCCTCTGCAGCCTATCCACAGGCACAACAGCACTGGGGATCTCTGCTTTCCCAGAGACTCAGCATGTCACGGTGCTCACTCTCGGCAGAAGCTTTTTCTGAAAAGGCAAACTTATGGCTCCTTCTCCCACAAGGAAGCTGCCAGCCCTGAAAGATCTTGCTGGTATTCACTATCCCTCTGCAGCCTATGCACAGGCACAACAGCACTGGGGATCTCTGCTTTCCCACAGACTCAGCATGTCACGGTGCTCACTCTCGGCAGAAGCTTTTTCTGAAAAGGCAAACGTCTGGCTCCTTCTCCCACAAGGAAGCTGCCAGCCCTGAAAGATCTTGCTGGTATTCACTATCCCTCTGCAGCCTATCCACAGGCACAACAGCACTGGGGATCTCTGCTTTCCCAGAGACTCAGCATGTCACGGTGCTCACTCTCGGCAGAAGCTTTTTCTGAAAAGGCAAACTTATGGCTCCTTCTCCCACAAGGAAGCTGCCAGCCCTGAAAGATCTTGCTGGTATTCACTATCCCTCTGCAGCCTATGCACAGGCACAACAGCACTGGGGATCTCTGCTTTCCCACAGACTCAGCATGTCACGGTGCTCACTCTCGGCAGAAGCTTTTTCTGAAAAGGCAAACGTCTGGCTCCTTCTCCCACAAGGAAGCTGCCAGCCCTGAAAGAAATTGCTGGTATTCACTATCCCTCTGCAGCCTATGCACAGGCACAACAGCACTGGGGATCTCTGCTTTCCCAGAGACTCAGCATGTCACGGTGCTCACTCTCGGCAGAAGCTTTTTCTGAAAAGGCAAACTTATGGCTCCTTCTCCCACAAGGAAGCTGCCAGCCCTGAAAGAAATTGCTGGTATTCACTATCCCTCTGCAGCCTATGCACAGGCACAACAGCACTGGGGATCTCTGCTTTCCCAGAGACTCAGCATGTCACGGTGCTCACTCTCGGCAGAAGCTTTTTCTGAAAAGGCAAACGTACGGCTCCTTCTCCCACAAGGAAGCTGCCAGCCCTGAAAGAAATTGCTGGTATTCACTATCCCTGTGCAGCCTATCCACAGGCATAACAGCACTGGGGATCTCTGCTTTCCCACAGACTCAGCATGTCACGGTGCTCACTCTCGGCAGAAGCTTTTTCTGAAAAGGCAAACTTATGGCTCCTTCTCCCACAAGGAAGCTGCCAGCCCTGAAAGATCTTGCTGGTATTCACTATCCCTCTGCAGCGTATGCACAGGCACAACAGCACTGGGGATCTCTGCTTTCCCACAGACTCAGCATGTCACGGTGCTCACTCTCGGCAGAAGCTTTTTCTGAAAAGGCAAACTTATGGCTCCTTCTCCCACAAGGAAGCTGCCAGCCCTGAAAGATCTTGCTGGTATTCACTATCCCTCTGCAGCCTATGCACAGGCACAACAGCACTGGGGATCTCTGCTTTCCCACAGACTCAGCATGTCACGGTGCTCACTCTCGGCAGAAGCTTTTTCTGAAAAGGCAAACGTCTGGCTCCTTCTCCCACAAGGAAGCTGCCAGCCCTGAAAGAAATTGCTGGTATTCACTATCCCTCTGCAGCCTATCCACAGGCACAACAGCACTGGGGATCTCTGCTTTCCCAGAGACTCAGCATGTCACAGTGCTCACTCTCGGCAGAAGCTTTTTCTGAAAAGGCAAACTTATGGCTCCTTCTCCCACAAGGAAGCTGCCAGCCCTGAAAGATCTTGCTGGTATTCACTATCCCTCTGCAGCCTATGCACAGGCACAACAGCACTGGGGATCTCTGCTTTCCCACAGACTCAGCATGTCACGGTGCTCACTCTCGGCAGAAGCTTTTTCTGAAAAGGCAAACTTATGTCTCCTTCTCCCACAAGGAAGCTGCCAGCCCTGAAAGAAATTGCTGGTATTCACTATCCCTCTGCAGCCTATCCACAGGCACAACAGCACTGGGGATCTCTGCTTTCCCAGAGACTCAGCATGTCACGGTGCTCACTCTCGGCAGAAGCTTTTTCTGAAAAGGCAAACTTATGGCTCCTTCTCCCACAAGGAAGCTGCCAGCCCTGAAAGAAATTGCTGGTATTCACTATCCCTCTGCAGCCTATGCACAGGCACAACAGCACTGGGGATCTCTGCTTTCCCAGAGACTCAGCATGTCACGGTGCTCACTCTCGGCAGAAGCTTTTTCTGAAAAGGCAAACTTATGGCTCCTTCTCCCACAAGGAAGCTGCCAGCCCTGAAAGATCTTGCTGGTATTCACTATCCCTCTGCAGGCTATGCACAGGCACAACAGCACTGGGGATCTCTGCTTTCCCACAGACTCAGCATGTCACGGTGCTCACTCTCGGCAGAAGCTTTTTCTGAAAAGGCAAACGTACGGCTCCTTCTCCCACAAGGAAGCTGCCAGCCCTGAAAGAAATTGCTGGTATTCACTATCCCTCTGCAGCCTATCCACAGGCACAACAGCACTGGGGATCTCTGCTTTCCCAGAGACTCAGCATGTCACGGTGCTCACTCTCGGCAGAAGCTTTTTCTGAAAAGGCAAACTTATGGCTCCTTCTCCCACAAGGAAGCTGCCAGCCCTGAAAGATCTTGCTGGTATTCACTATCCCTCTGCAGCCTATCCACAGGCACAACAGCACTGGGGATCTCTGCTTTCCCAGAGACTCAGCATGTCACGGTGCTCACTCTCGGCAGAAGCTTTTTCTGAAAAGGCAAACTTATGGCTCCTTCTCCCACAAGGAAGCTGCCAGCCCTGAAAGATCTTGCTGGTATTCACTATCCCTCTGCAGCCTATGCACAGGCACAACAGCACTGGGGATCTCTGCTTTCCCACAGACTCAGCATGTCACGGTGCTCACTCTCGGCAGAAGCTTTTTCTGAAAAGGCAAACTTATGGCTCCTTCTCCCACAAGGAAGCTGCCAGCCCTGAAAGATCTTGCTGGTATTCACTATCCCTCTGCAGCCTATGCACAGGCACAACAGCACTGGGGTTCTCTGCTTTCCCACAGACTCAGCATGTCACGGTGCTCACTCTCGGCAGAAGCTTTTTCTGAAAAGGCAAACTTATGGCTCCTTCTCCCACAAGGAAGCTGCCAGCCCTGAAAGATCTTGCTGGTATTCACTATCCCTCTGCAGCCTATGCACAGGCACAACAGCACTGGGGATCTCTGCTTTCCCACAGACTCAGCATGTCACGGTGCTCACTCTCGGCAGAAGCTTTTTCTGAAAAGGCAAACGTCTGGCTCCTTCTCCCACAAGGAAGCTGCCAGCCCTGAAAGATCTTGCTGGTATTCACTATCCCTCTGCAGCCTATCCACAGGCACAACAGCACTGGGGATCTCTGCTTTCCCAGAGACTCAGCATGTCACGGTGCTCACTCTCGGCAGAAGCTTTTTCTGAAAAGGCAAACTTATGGCTCCTTCTCCCACAAGGAAGCTGCCAGCCCTGAAAGATCTTGCTGGTATTCACTATCCCTCTGCAGCCTATGCACAGGCACAACAGCACTGGGGATCTCTGCTTTCCCACAGACTCAGCATGTCACGGTGCTCACTCTCGGCAGAAGCTTTTTCTGAAAAGGCAAACGTCTGGCTCCTTCTCCCACAAGGAAGCTGCCAGCCCTGAAAGAAATTGCTGGTATTCACTATCCCTCTGCAGCCTATCCACAGGCACAACAGCACTGGGGATCTCTGCTTTCCCAGAGACTCAGCATGTCACAGTGCTCACTCTCGGCAGAAGCTTTTTCTGAAAAGGCAAACTTATGGCTCCTTCTCCCACAAGGAAGCTGCCAGCCCTGAAAGATCTTGCTGGTATTCACTATCCCTCTGCAGCCTATCCACAGGCACAACAGCACTGGGGATCTCTGCTTTCCCAGAGACTCAGCATGTCACGGTGCTCACTCTCGGCAGAAGCTTTTTCTGAAAAGGCAAACGTACGGCTCCTTCTCCCACAAGGAAGCTGCCAGCCCTGAAAGAAATTGCTGGTATTCACTATCCCTGTGCAGCCTATCCACAGGCATAACAGCACTGGGGATCTCTGCTTTCCCACAGACTCAGCATGTCACGGTGCTCACTCTCGGCAGAAGCTTTTTCTGAAAAGGCAAACTTATGGCTCCTTCTCCCACAAGGAAGCTGCCAGCCCTGAAAGATCTTGCTGGTATTCACTATCCCTCTGCAGCGTATGCACAGGCACAACAGCACTGGGGATCTCTGCTTTCCCACAGACTCAGCATGTCACGGTGCTCACTCTCGGCAGAAGCTTTTTCTGAAAAGGCAAACTTATGGCTCCTTCTCCCACAAGGAAGCTGCCAGCCCTGAAAGATCTTGCTGGTATTCACTATCCCTCTGCAGCCTATGCACAGGCACAACAGCACTGGGGATCTCTGCTTTCCCACAGACTCAGCATGTCACGGTGCTCACTCTCGGCAGAAGCTTTTTCTGAAAAGGCAAACTTATGGCTCCTTCTCCCACAAGGAAGCTGCCAGCCCTGAAAGATCTTGCTGGTATTCACTATCCCTCTGCAGCCTATCCACAGGCACAACAGCACTGGGGATCTCTGCTTTCCCACAGACTCAGCATGTCACGGTGCTCACTCTCGGCAGAAGCTTTTTCTGAAAAGGCAAACTTATGGCTCCTTCTCCCACAAGGAAGCTGCCAGCCCTGAAAGATCTTGCTGGTATTCACTATCCCTCTGCAGCCTATGCACAGGCACAACAGCACTGGGGATCTCTGCTTTCCCACAGACTCAGCATGTCACGGTGCTCACTCTCGGCAGAAGCTTTTTCTGAAAAGGCAAACTTATGGCTCCTTCTCCCACAAGGAAGCTGCCAGCCCTGAAAGATCTTGCTGGTATTCACTATCCCTCTGCAGCCTATCCACAGGCACAACAGCACTGGGGATCTCTGCTTTCCCAGAGACTCAGCATGTCACGGTGCTCACTCTCGGCAGAAGCTTTTTCTGAAAAGGCAAACGTACAGCTCCTTCTCCCACAAGGAAGCTGCCAGCCCTGAAAGATCTTGCTGGTATTCACTATCCCTCTGCAGCCTATGCACAGGCACAACAGCACTGGGGATCTCTGCTTTCCCACAGACTCAGCATGTCACGGTGCTCACTCTCGGCAGAAGCTTTTTCTGAAAAGGCAAACGTACGGCTCCTTCTCCCACAAGGAAGCTGCCAGCCCTGAAAGAAATTGCTGGTATTCACTATCCCTCTGCAGCCTATCCACAGGCACAACAGCACTGGGGATCTCTGCTTTCCCAGAGACTCAGCATGTCACGGTGCTCACTCTCGGCAGAAGCTTTTTCTGAAAAGGCAAACTTATGGCTCCTTCTCCCACAAGGAAGCTGCCAGCCCTGAAAGATCTTGCTGGTATTCACTATCCCTCTGCAGGCTATGCACAGGCACAACAGCACTGGGGATCTCTGCTTTCCCACAGACTCAGCATGTCACGGTGCTCACTCTCGGCAGAAGCTTTTTCTGAAAAGGCAAACTTATGGCTCCTTCTCCCACAAGGAAGCTGCCAGCCCTGAAAGATCTTGCTGGTATTCACTATCCCTCTGCAGCCTATGCACAGGCACAACAGCACTGGGGATCTCTGCTTTCCCACAGACTCAGCATGTCACGGTGCTCACTCTCGGCAGAAGCTTTTTCTGAAAAGGCAAACGTCTGGCTCCTTCTCCCACAAGGAAGCTGCCAGCCCTGAAAGATCTTGCTGGTATTCACTATCCCTCTGCAGCCTATCCACAGGCACAACAGCACTGGGGATCTCTGCTTTCCCACAGACTCAGCATGTCACGGTGCTCGCTCTCGGCAGAAGCTTTTTCTGAAAAGGCAAACGTCTGGCTCCTTCTCCCACAAGGAAGCTGCCAGCCCTGAAAGAAATTGCTGGTATTCACTATCCCTCTGCAGCCTATCCACAGGCACAACAGCACTGGGGATCTCTGCTTTCCCAGAGACTCAGCATGTCACGGTGCTCACTCTCGGCAGAAGCTTTTTCTGAAAAGGCAAACTTATGGCTCCTTCTCCCACAAGGAAGCTGCCAGCCCTGAAAGATCTTGCTGGTATTCACTATCCCTCTGCAGCCTATGCACAGGCACAACAGCACTGGGGATCTCTGCTTTCCCACAGACTCAGCATGTCACGGTGCTCACTCTCGGCAGAAGCTTTTTCTGAAAAGGCAAACGTCTGGCTCCTTCTCCCACAAGGAAGCTGCCAGCCCTGAAAGATCTTGCTGGTATTCACTATCCCTCTGCAGCCTATCCACAGGCACAACAGCACTGGGGATCTCTGCTTTCCCACAGACTCAGCATGTCACGGTGCTCACTCTCGGCAGAAGCTTTTTCTGAAAAGGCAAACTTATGGCTCCTTCTCCCACAAGGAAGCTGCCAGCCCTGAAAGATCTTGCTGGTATTCACTATCCCTCTGCAGCCTATGCACAGGCACAACAGCACTGGGGATCTCTGCTTTCCCACAGACTCAGCATGTCACGGTGCTCACTCTCGGCAGAAGCTTTTTCTGAAAAGGCAAACGTCTGGCTCCTTCTCCCACAAGGAAGCTGCCAGCCCTGAAAGAAATTGCTGGTATTCACTATCCCTCTGCAGCCTATGCACAGGCACAACAGCACTGGGGATCTCTGCTTTCCCAGAGACTCAGCATGTCACGGTGCTCACTCTCGGCAGAAGCTTTTTCTGAAAAGGCAAACTTATGGCTCCTTCTCCCACAAGGAAGCTGCCAGCCCTGAAAGAAATTGCTGGTATTCACTATCCCTCTGCAGCCTATGCACAGGCACAACAGCACTGGGGATCTCTGCTTTCCCAGAGACTCAGCATGTCACGGTGCTCACTCTCGGCAGAAGCTTTTTCTGAAAAGGCAAACGTACGGCTCCTTCTCCCACAAGGAAGCTGCCAGCCCTGAAAGAAATTGCTGGTATTCACTATCCCTGTGCAGCCTATCCACAGGCATAACAGCACTGGGGATCTCTGCTTTCCCACAGACTCAGCATGTCACGGTGCTCACTCTCGGCAGAAGCTTTTTCTGAAAAGGCAAACTTATGGCTCCTTCTCCCACAAGGAAGCTGCCAGCCCTGAAAGATCTTGCTGGTATTCACTATCCCTCTGCAGCGTATGCACAGGCACAACAGCACTGGGGATCTCTGCTTTCCCACAGACTCAGCATGTCACGGTGCTCACTCTCGGCAGAAGCTTTTTCTGAAAAGGCAAACTTATGGCTCCTTCTCCCACAAGGAAGCTGCCAGCCCTGAAAGATCTTGCTGGTATTCACTATCCCTCTGCAGCCTATGCACAGGCACAACAGCACTGGGGATCTCTGCTTTCCCACAGACTCAGCATGTCACGGTGCTCACTCTCGGCAGAAGCTTTTTCTGAAAAGGCAAACTTATGGCTCCTTCTCCCACAAGGAAGCTGCCAGCCCTGAAAGAAATTGCTGGTATTCACTATCCCTCTGCAGCCTATCCACAGGCAAAACAGCACTGGGGATCTCTGCTTTCCCAGAGACTCAGCATGTCACGGTGCTCACTCTCGGCAGAAGCTTTTTCTGAAAAGGCAAACGTACGGCTCCTTCTCCCACAAGGAAGCTGCCAGCCCTGAAAGAAATTGCTGGTATTCACTATCCCTGTGCAGCCTATCCACAGGCATAACAGCACTGGGGATCTCTGCTTTCCCACAGACTCAGCATGTCACGGTGCTCACTCTCGGCAGAAGCTTTTTCTGAAAAGGCAAACTTATGGCTCCTTCTCCCACAAGGAAGCTGCCAGCCCTGAAAGATCTTGCTGGTATTCACTATCCCTCTGCAGCCTATGCACAGGCACAACAGCACTGGGGATCTCTGCTTTCCCAGAGACTCAGCATGTCACGGTGCTCACTCTCGGCAGAAGCTTTTTCTGAAAAGGCAAACTTATGGCTCCTTCTCCCACAAGGAAGCTGCCAGCCCTGAAAGATCTTGCTGGTATTCACTATCCCTCTGCAGCCTATGCACAGGCACAACAGCACTGGGGATCTCTGCTTTCCCACAGACTCAGCATGTCACGGTGCTCACTCTCGGCAGAAGCTTTTTCTGAAAAGGCAAACTTATGGCTCCTTCTCCCACAAGGAAGCTGCCAGCCCTGAAAGAAATTGCTGGTATTCACTATCCCTCTGCAGCCTATGCACAGGCACAACAGCACTGGGGATCTCTGCTTTCCCAGAGACTCAGCATGTCACGGTGCTCACTCTCGGCAGAAGCTTTTTCTGAAAAGGCAAACTTATGGCTCCTTCTCCCACAAGGAAGCTGCCAGCCCTGAAAGATCTTGCTGGTATTCACTATCCCTCTGCAGGCTATGCACAGGCACAACAGCACTGGGGATCTCTGCTTTCCCACAGACTCAGCATGTCACGGTGCTCACTCTCGGCAGAAGCTTTTTCTGAAAAGGCAAACGTACGGCTCCTTCTCCCACAAGGAAGCTGCCAGCCCTGAAAGAAATTGCTGGTATTCACTATCCCTCTGCAGCCTATCCACAGGCACAACAGCACTGGGGATCTCTGCTTTCCCAGAGACTCAGCATGTCACGGTGCTCACTCTCGGCAGAAGCTTTTTCTGAAAAGGCAAACTTATGGCTCCTTCTCCCACAAGGAAGCTGCCAGCCCTGAAAGATCTTGCTGGTATTCACTATCCCTCTGCAGCCTATCCACAGGCACAACAGCACTGGGGATCTCTGCTTTCCCAGAGACTCAGCATGTCACGGTGCTCACTCTCGGCAGAAGCTTTTTCTGAAAAGGCAAACTTATGGCTCCTTCTCCCACAAGGAAGCTGCCAGCCCTGAAAGATCTTGCTGGTATTCACTATCCCTCTGCAGCCTATGCACAGGCACAACAGCACTGGGGATCTCTGCTTTCCCACAGACTCAGCATGTCACGGTGCTCACTCTCGGCAGAAGCTTTTTCTGAAAAGGCAAACGTCTGGCTCCTTCTCCCACAAGGAAGCTGCCAGCCCTGAAAGATCTTGCTGGTATTCACTATCCCTCTGCAGCCTATGCACAGGCACAACAGCACTGGGGATCTCTGCTTTCCCACAGACTCAGCATGTCACGGTGCTCACTCTCGGCAGAAGCTTTTTCTGAAAAGGCAAACTTATGGCTCCTTCTCCCACAAGGAAGCTGCCAGCCCTGAAAGATCTTGCTGGTATTCACTATCCCTCTGCAGCCTATGCACAGGCACAACAGCACTGGGGATCTCTGCTTTCCCACAGACTCAGCATGTCACGGTGCTCACTCTCGGCAGAAGCTTTTTCTGAAAAGGCAAACGTCTGGCTCCTTCTCCCACAAGGAAGCTGCCAGCCCTGAAAGATCTTGCTGGTATTCACTATCCCTCTGCAGCCTATCCACAGGCACAACAGCACTGGGGATCTCTGCTTTCCCAGAGACTCAGCATGTCACGGTGCTCACTCTCGGCAGAAGCTTTTTCTGAAAAGGCAAACTTATGGCTCCTTCTCCCACAAGGAAGCTGCCAGCCCTGAAAGATCTTGCTGGTATTCACTATCCCTCTGCAGCCTATGCACAGGCACAACAGCACTGGGGATCTCTGCTTTCCCACAGACTCAGCATGTCACGGTGCTCACTCTCGGCAGAAGCTTTTTCTGAAAAGGCAAACGTCTGGCTCCTTCTCCCACAAGGAAGCTGCCAGCCCTGAAAGAAATTGCTGGTATTCACTATCCCTCTGCAGCCTATCCACAGGCACAACAGCACTGGGGATCTCTGCTTTCCCAGAGACTCAGCATGTCACAGTGCTCACTCTCGGCAGAAGCTTTTTCTGAAAAGGCAAACTTATGGCTCCTTCTCCCACAAGGAAGCTGCCAGCCCTGAAAGATCTTGCTGGTATTCACTATCCCTCTGCAGCCTATCCACAGGCACAACAGCACTGGGGATCTCTGCTTTCCCAGAGACTCAGCATGTCACGGTGCTCACTCTCGGCAGAAGCTTTTTCTGAAAAGGCAAACGTACGGCTCCTTCTCCCACAAGGAAGCTGCCAGCCCTGAAAGAAATTGCTGGTATTCACTATCCCTGTGCAGCCTATCCACAGGCATAACAGCACTGGGGATCTCTGCTTTCCCACAGACTCAGCATGTCACGGTGCTCACTCTCGGCAGAAGCTTTTTCTGAAAAGGCAAACTTATGGCTCCTTCTCCCACAAGGAAGCTGCCAGCCCTGAAAGATCTTGCTGGTATTCACTATCCCTCTGCAGCCTATGCACAGGCACAACAGCACTGGGGATCTCTGCTTTCCCACAGACTCAGCATGTCACGGTGCTCACTCTCGGCAGAAGCTTTTTCTGAAAAGGCAAACTTATGGCTCCTTCTCCCACAAGGAAGCTGCCAGCCCTGAAAGATCTTGCTGGTATTCACTATCCCTCTGCAGCCTATGCACAGGCACAACAGCACTGGGGATCTCTGCTTTCCCACAGACTCAGCATGTCACGGTGCTCACTCTCGGCAGAAGCTTTTTCTGAAAAGGCAAACTTATGGCTCCTTCTCCCACAAGGAAGCTGCCAGCCCTGAAAGATCTTGCTGGTATTCACTATCCCTCTGCAGCCTATCCACAGGCACAACAGCACTGGGGATCTCTGCTTTCCCACAGACTCAGCATGTCACGGTGCTCACTCTCGGCAGAAGCTTTTTCTGAAAAGGCAAACTTATGGCTCCTTCTCCCACAAGGAAGCTGCCAGCCCTGAAAGATCTTGCTGGTATTCACTATCCCTCTGCAGCCTATGCACAGGCACAACAGCACTGGGGATCTCTGCTTTCCCACAGACTCAGCATGTCACGGTGCTCACTCTCGGCAGAAGCTTTTTCTGAAAAGGCAAACTTATGGCTCCTTCTCCCACAAGGAAGCTGCCAGCCCTGAAAGATCTTGCTGGTATTCACTATCCCTCTGCAGCCTATCCACAGGCACAACAGCACTGGGGATCTCTGCTTTCCCAGAGACTCAGCATGTCACGGTGCTCACTCTCGGCAGAAGCTTTTTCTGAAAAGGCAAACGTACAGCTCCTTCTCCCACAAGGAAGCTGCCAGCCCTGAAAGATCTTGCTGGTATTCACTATCCCTCTGCAGCCTATGCACAGGCACAACAGCACTGGGGATCTCTGCTTTCCCACAGACTCAGCATGTCACGGTGCTCACTCTCGGCAGAAGCTTTTTCTGAAAAGGCAAACGTACGGCTCCTTCTCCCACAAGGAAGCTGCCAGCCCTGAAAGAAATTGCTGGTATTCACTATCCCTCTGCAGCCTATCCACAGGCACAACAGCACTGGGGATCTCTGCTTTCCCAGAGACTCAGCATGTCACGGTGCTCACTCTCGGCAGAAGCTTTTTCTGAAAAGGCAAACTTATGGCTCCTTCTCCCACAAGGAAGCTGCCAGCCCTGAAAGATCTTGCTGGTATTCACTATCCCTCTGCAGGCTATGCACAGGCACAACAGCACTGGGGATCTCTGCTTTCCCACAGACTCAGCATGTCACGGTGCTCACTCTCGGCAGAAGCTTTTTCTGAAAAGGCAAACTTATGGCTCCTTCTCCCACAAGGAAGCTGCCAGCCCTGAAAGATCTTGCTGGTATTCACTATCCCTCTGCAGCCTATGCACAGGCACAACAGCACTGGGGATCTCTGCTTTCCCACAGACTCAGCATGTCACGGTGCTCACTCTCGGCAGAAGCTTTTTCTGAAAAGGCAAACGTCTGGCTCCTTCTCCCACAAGGAAGCTGCCAGCCCTGAAAGATCTTGCTGGTATTCACTATCCCTCTGCAGCCTATCCACAGGCACAACAGCACTGGGGATCTCTGCTTTCCCACAGACTCAGCATGTCACGGTGCTCGCTCTCGGCAGAAGCTTTTTCTGAAAAGGCAAACGTCTGGCTCCTTCTCCCACAAGGAAGCTGCCAGCCCTGAAAGAAATTGCTGGTATTCACTATCCCTCTGCAGCCTATCCACAGGCACAACAGCACTGGGGATCTCTGCTTTCCCAGAGACTCAGCATGTCACGGTGCTCACTCTCGGCAGAAGCTTTTTCTGAAAAGGCAAACTTATGGCTCCTTCTCCCACAAGGAAGCTGCCAGCCCTGAAAGATCTTGCTGGTATTCACTATCCCTCTGCAGCCTATGCACAGGCACAACAGCACTGGGGATCTCTGCTTTCCCACAGACTCAGCATGTCACGGTGCTCACTCTCGGCAGAAGCTTTTTCTGAAAAGGCAAACGTCTGGCTCCTTCTCCCACAAGGAAGCTGCCAGCCCTGAAAGATCTTGCTGGTATTCACTATCCCTCTGCAGCCTATCCACAGGCACAACAGCACTGGGGATCTCTGCTTTCCCAGAGACTCAGCATGTCACGGTGCTCACTCTCGGCAGAAGCTTTTTCTGAAAAGGCAAACTTATGGCTCCTTCTCCCACAAGGAAGCTGCCAGCCCTGAAAGATCTTGCTGGTATTCACTATCCCTCTGCAGCCTATGCACAGGCACAACAGCACTGGGGATCTCTGCTTTCCCACAGACTCAGCATGTCACGGTGCTCACTCTCGGCAGAAGCTTTTTCTGAAAAGGCAAACGTCTGGCTCCTTCTCCCACAAGGAAGCTGCCAGCCCTGAAAGAAATTGCTGGTATTCACTATCCCTCTGCAGCCTATGCACAGGCACAACAGCACTGGGGATCTCTGCTTTCCCAGAGACTCAGCATGTCACGGTGCTCACTCTCGGCAGAAGCTTTTTCTGAAAAGGCAAACTTATGGCTCCTTCTCCCACAAGGAAGCTGCCAGCCCTGAAAGAAATTGCTGGTATTCACTATCCCTCTGCAGCCTATGCACAGGCACAACAGCACTGGGGATCTCTGCTTTCCCAGAGACTCAGCATGTCACGGTGCTCACTCTCGGCAGAAGCTTTTTCTGAAAAGGCAAACGTACGGCTCCTTCTCCCACAAGGAAGCTGCCAGCCCTGAAAGAAATTGCTGGTATTCACTATCCCTGTGCAGCCTATCCACAGGCATAACAGCACTGGGGATCTCTGCTTTCCCACAGACTCAGCATGTCACGGTGCTCACTCTCGGCAGAAGCTTTTTCTGAAAAGGCAAACTTATGGCTCCTTCTCCCACAAGGAAGCTGCCAGCCCTGAAAGATCTTGCTGGTATTCACTATCCCTCTGCAGCGTATGCACAGGCACAACAGCACTGGGGATCTCTGCTTTCCCACAGACTCAGCATGTCACGGTGCTCACTCTCGGCAGAAGCTTTTTCTGAAAAGGCAAACTTATGGCTCCTTCTCCCACAAGGAAGCTGCCAGCCCTGAAAGATCTTGCTGGTATTCACTATCCCTCTGCAGCCTATCCACAGGCACAACAGCACTGGGGATCTCTGCTTTCCCAGAGACTCAGCATGTCACGGTGCTCACTCTCGGCAGAAGCTTTTTCTGAAAAGGCAAACTTATGGCTCCTTCTCCCACAAGGAAGCTGCCAGCCCTGAAAGATCTTGCTGGTATTCACTATCCCTCTGCAGCCTATGCACAGGCACAACAGCACTGGGGATCTCTGCTTTCCCACAGACTCAGCATGTCACGGTGCTCACTCTCGGCAGAAGCTTTTTCTGAAAAGGCAAACGTCTGGCTCCTTCTCCCACAAGGAAGCTGCCAGCCCTGAAAGATCTTGCTGGTATTCACTATCCCTCTGCAGCCTATCCACAGGCACAACAGCACTGGGGATCTCTGCTTTCCCACAGACTCAGCATGTCACGGTGCTCACTCTCGGCAGAAGCTTTTTCTGAAAAGGCAAACGTACGGCTCCTTCTCCCACAAGGAAGCTGCCAGCCCTGAAAGATCTTGCTGGTATTCACTATCCCTCTGCAGCCTATCCACAGGCACAACAGCACTGGGGATCTCTGCTTTCCCACAGACTCAGCATGTCACGGTGCTCACTCTCGGCAGAAGCTTTTTCTGAAAAGGCAAACTTATGGCTCCTTCTCCCACAAGGAAGCTGCCAGCCCTGAAAGATCTTGCTGGTATTCACTATCCCTCTGCAGGCTATGCACAGGCACAACAGCACTGGGGATCTCTGCTTTCCCACAGACTCAGCATGTCACGGTGCTCACTCTCGGCAGAAGCTTTTTCTGAAAAGGCAAACTTATGGCTCCTTCTCCCACAAGGAAGCTGCCAGCCCTGAAAGATCTTGCTGGTATTCACTATCCCTCTGCAGCCTATGCACAGGCACAACAGCACTGGGGATCTCTGCTTTCCCACAGACTCAGCATGTCACGGTGCTCACTCTCGGCAGAAGCTTTTTCTGAAAAGGCAAACTTATGTCTCCTTCTCCCACAAGGAAGCTGCCAGCCCTGAAAGAAATTGCTGGTATTCACTATCCCTCTGCAGCCTATCCACAGGCACAACAGCACTGGGGATCTCTGCTTTCCCACAGACTCAGCATGTCACGGTGCTCACTCTCGGCAGAAGCTTTTTCTGAAAAGGCAAACGTCTGGCTCCTTCTCCCACAAGGAAGCTGCCAGCCCTGAAAGATCTTGCTGGTATTCACTATCCCTCTGCAGCCTATGCACAGGCACAACAGCACTGGGGATCTCTGCTTTCCCAGAGACTCAGCATGTCACGGTGCTCACTCTCGGCAGAAGCTTTTTCTGAAAAGGCAAACTTATGGCTCCTTCTCCCACAAGGAAGCTGCCAGCCCTGAAAGATCTTGCTGGTATTCACTATCCCTGTGCAGCCTATCCACAGGCACAACAGCACTGGGGATCTCTGCTTTCCCACAGACTCAGCATGTCACGGTGCTCACTCTCGGCAGAAGCTTTTTCTGAAAAGGCAAACTTATGGCTCCTTCTCCCACAAGGAAGCTGCCAGCCCTGAAAGATCTTGCTGGTATTCACTATCCCTCTGCAGCCTATGCACAGGCACAACAGCACTGGGGATCTCTGCTTTCCCACAGACTCAGCATGTCACGGTGCTCACTCTCGGCAGAAGCTTTTTCTGAAAAGGCAAACGTCTGGCTCCTTCTCCCACAAGGAAGCTGCCAGCCCTGAAAGATCTTGCTGGTATTCACTATCCCTCTGCAGCCTATCCACAGGCACAACAGCACTGGGGATCTCTGCTTTCCCAGAGACTCAGCATGTCACGGTGCTCACTCTCGGCAGAAGCTTTTTCTGAAAAGGCAAACTTATGGCTCCTTCTCCCACAAGGAAGCTGCCAGCCCTGAAAGATCTTGCTGGTATTCACTATCCCTCTGCAGGCTATGCACAGGCACAACAGCACTGGGGATCTCTGCTTTCCCACAGACTCAGCATGTCACGGTGCTCACTCTCGGCAGAAGCTTTTTCTGAAAAGGCAAACTTATGGCTCCTTCTCCCACAAGGAAGCTGCCAGCCCTGAAAGATCTTGCTGGTATTCACTATCCCTCTGCAGCCTATGCACAGGCACAACAGCACTGGGGATCTCTGCTTTCCCACAGACTCAGCATGTCACGGTGCTCGCTCTCGGCAGAAGCTTTTTCTGAAAAGGCAAACGTCTGGCTCCTTCTCCCACAAGGAAGCTGCCAGCCCTGAAAGAAATTGCTGGTATTCACTATCCCTCTGCAGCCTATCCACAGGCACAACAGCACTGGGGATCTCTGCTTTCCCACAGACTCAGCATGTCACGGTGCTCACTCTCGGCAGAAGCTTTTTCTGAAAAGGCAAACTTATGGCTCCTTCTCCCACAAGGAAGCTGCCAGCCCTGAAAGATCTTGCTGGTATTCACTATCCCTCTGCAGCCTATGCACAGGCACAACAGCACTGGGGATCTCTGCTTTCCCACAGACTCAGCATGTCACGGTGCTCACTCTCGGCAGAAGCTTTTTCTGAAAAGGCAAACGTCTGGCTCCTTCTCCCACAAGGAAGCTGCCAGCCCTGAAAGAAATTGCTGGTATTCACTATCCCTCTGCAGCCTATGCACAGGCACAACAGCACTGGGGATCTCTGCTTTCCCAGAGACTCAGCATGTCACGGTGCTCACTCTCGGCAGAAGCTTTTTCTGAAAAGGCAAACTTATGGCTCCTTCTCCCACAAGGAAGCTGCCAGCCCTGAAAGAAATTGCTGGTATTCACTATCCCTCTGCAGCCTATGCACAGGCACAACAGCACTGGGGATCTCTGCTTTCCCAGAGACTCAGCATGTCACGGTGCTCACTCTCGGCAGAAGCTTTTTCTGAAAAGGCAAACGTACGGCTCCTTCTCCCACAAGGAAGCTGCCAGCCCTGAAAGAAATTGCTGGTATTCACTATCCCTGTGCAGCCTATCCACAGGCATAACAGCACTGGGGATCTCTGCTTTCCCACAGACTCAGCATGTCACGGTGCTCACTCTCGGCAGAAGCTTTTTCTGAAAAGGCAAACTTATGGCTCCTTCTCCCACAAGGAAGCTGCCAGCCCTGAAAGATCTTGCTGGTATTCACTATCCCTCTGCAGCGTATGCACAGGCACAACAGCACTGGGGATCTCTGCTTTCCCACAGACTCAGCATGTCACGGTGCTCACTCTCGGCAGAAGCTTTTTCTGAAAAGGCAAACGTCTGGCTCCTTCTCCCACAAGGAAGCTGCCAGCCCTGAAAGATCTTGCTGGTATTCACTATCCCTCTGCAGCCTATCCACAGGCACAACAGCACTGGGGATCTCTGCTTTCCCACAGACTCAGCATGTCACGGTGCTCACTCTCGGCAGAAGCTTTTTCTGAAAAGGCAAACGTACGGCTCCTTCTCCCACAAGGAAGCTGCCAGCCCTGAAAGATCTTGCTGGTATTCACTATCCCTCTGCAGCCTATCCACAGGCACAACAGCACTGGGGATCTCTGCTTTCCCACAGACTCAGCATGTCACGGTGCTCACTCTCGGCAGAAGCTTTTTCTGAAAAGGCAAACTTATGGCTCCTTCTCCCACAAGGAAGCTGCCAGCCCTGAAAGATCTTGCTGGTATTCACTATCCCTCTGCAGGCTATGCACAGGCACAACAGCACTGGGGATCTCTGCTTTCCCACAGACTCAGCATGTCACGGTGCTCACTCTCGGCAGAAGCTTTTTCTGAAAAGGCAAACTTATGGCTCCTTCTCCCACAAGGAAGCTGCCAGCCCTGAAAGATCTTGCTGGTATTCACTATCCCTCTGCAGCCTATGCACAGGCACAACAGCACTGGGGATCTCTGCTTTCCCACAGACTCAGCATGTCACGGTGCTCACTCTCGGCAGAAGCTTTTTCTGAAAAGGCAAACTTATGGCTCCTTCTCCCACAAGGAAGCTGCCAGCCCTGAAAGAAATTGCTGGTATTCACTATCCCTCTGCAGCCTATCCACAGGCACAACAGCACTGGGGATCTCTGCTTTCCCACAGACTCAGCATGTCACGGTGCTCACTCTCGGCAGAAGCTTTTTCTGAAAAGGCAAACTTATGGCTCCTTCTCCCACAAGGAAGCTGCCAGCCCTGAAAGATCTTGCTGGTATTCACTATCCCTCTGCAGCCTATGCACAGGCACAACAGCACTGGGGATCTCTGCTTTCCCACAGACTCAGCATGTCACGGTGCTCACTCTCGGCAGAAGCTTTTTCTGAAAAGGCAAACTTATGGCTCCTTCTCCCACAAGGAAGCTGCCAGCCCTGAAAGAAATTGCTGGTATTCACTATCCCTCTGCAGCCTATGCACAGGCACAACAGCACTGGGGATCTCTGCTTTCCCAGAGACTCAGCATGTCACGGTGCTCACTCTCGGCAGAAGCTTTTTCTGAAAAGGCAAACGTCTGGCTCCTTCTCCCACAAGGAAGCTGCCAGCCCTGAAAGATCTTGCTGGTATTCACTATCCCTCTGCAGGCTATGCACAGGCACAACAGCACTGGGGATCTCTGCTTTCCCACAGACTCAGCATGTCACGGTGCTCACTCTCGGCAGAAGCTTTTTCTGAAAAGGCAAACGTACGGCTCCTTCTCCCACAAGGAAGCTGCCAGCCCTGAAAGAAATTGCTGGTATTCACTATCCCTCTGCAGCCTATCCACAGGCACAACAGCACTGGGGATCTCTGCTTTCCCAGAGACTCAGCATGTCACGGTGCTCACTCTCGGCAGAAGCTTTTTCTGAAAAGGCAAACTTATGGCTCCTTCTCCCACAAGGAAGCTGCCAGCCCTGAAAGATCTTGCTGGTATTCACTATCCCTGTGCAGCCTATCCACAGGCACAACAGCACTGGGGATCTCTGCTTTCCCACAGACTCAGCATGTCACGGTACTCACTCTCGGCAGAAGCTTTTTCTGAAAAGGCAAACTTATGGCTCCTTCTCCCACAAGGAAGCTGCCAGCCCTGAAAGATCTTGCTGGTATTCACTATCCCTCTGCAGCCTATGCACAGGCACAACAGCACTGGGGATCTCTGCTTTCCCACAGACTCAGCATGTCACGGTGCTCACTCTCGGCAGAAGCTTTTTCTGAAAAGGCAAACTTATGGCTCCTTCTCCCACAAGGAAGCTGCCAGCCCTGAAAGAAATTGCTGGTATTCACTATCCCTCTGCAGCCTATCCACAGGCACAACAGCACTGGGGATCTCTGCTTTCCCAGAGACTCAGCATGTCACGGTGCTCACTCTCGGCAGAAGCTTTTTCTGAAAAGGCAAACTTATGGCTCCTTCTCCCACAAGGAAGCTGCCAGCCCTGAAAGATCTTGCTGGTATTCACTATCCCTCTGCAGCCTATGCACAGGCACAACAGCACTGGGGATCTCTGCTTTCCCACAGACTCAGCATGTCACGGTGCTCACTCTCGGCAGAAGCTTTTTCTGAAAAGGCAAACGTCTGGCTCCTTCTCCCACAAGGAAGCTGCCAGCCCTGAAAGATCTTGCTGGTATTCACTATCCCTCTGCAGCCTATGCACAGGCACAACAGCACTGGGGATCTCTGCTTTCCCACAGACTCAGCATGTCACGGTGCTCACTCTCGGCAGAAGCTTTTTCTGAAAAGGCAAACTTATGGCTCCTTCTCCCACAAGGAAGCTGCCAGCCCTGAAAGATCTTGCTGGTATTCACTATCCCTGTGCAGCCTATCCACAGGCACAACAGCACTGGGGATCTCTGCTTTCCCAGAGACTCAGCATGTCACGGTGCTCACTCTCGGCAGAAGCTTTTTCTGAAAAGGCAAACTTATGGCTCCTTCTCCCACAAGGAAGCTGCCAGCCCTGAAAGATCTTGCTGGTATTCACTATCCCTCTGCAGGCTATGCACAGGCACAACAGCACTGGGGATCTCTGCTTTCCCACAGACTCAGCATGTCACGGTGCTCACTCTCGGCAGAAGCTTTTTCTGAAAAGGCAAACTTATGGCTCCTTCTCCCACAAGGAAGCTGCCAGCCCTGAAAGATCTTGCTGGTATTCACTATCCCTCTGCAGCCTATGCACAGGCACAACAGCACTGGGGATCTCTGCTTTCCCACAGACTCAGCATGTCACGGTGCTCACTCTCGGCAGAAGCTTTTTCTGAAAAGGCAAACTTATGGCTCCTTCTCCCACAAGGAAGCTGCCAGCCCTGAAAGATCTTGCTGGTATTCACTATCCCTCTGCAGGCTATGCACAGGCACAACAGCACTGGGGATCTCTGCTTTCCCAGAGACTCAGCATGTCACGGTGCTCACTCTCGGCAGAAGCTTTTTCTGAAAAGGCAAACTTATGGCTCCTTCTCCCACAAGGAAGCTGCCAGCCCTGAAAGATCTTGCTGGTATTCACTATCCCTCTGCAGCCTATGCACAGGCACAACAGCACTGGGGATCTCTGCTTTCCCACAGACTCAGCATGTCACGGTGCTCACTCTCGGCAGAAGCTTTTTCTGAAAAGGCAAACGTCTGGCTCCTTCTCCCACAAGGAAGCTGCCAGCCCTGAAAGATCTTGCTGGTATTCACTATCCCTCTGCAGCCTATCCACAGGCACAACAGCACTGGGGATCTCTGCTTTCCCAGAGACTCAGCATGTCACGGTGCTCACTCTCGGCAGAAGCTTTTTCTGAAAAGGCAAACGTACGGCTCCTTCTCCCACAAGGAAGCTGCCAGCCCTGAAAGATCTTGCTGGTATTCACTATCCCTCTGCAGCCTATGCACAGGCACAACAGCACTGGGGATCTCTGCTTTCCCACAGACTCAGCATGTCACGGTGCTCACTCTCGGCAGAAGCTTTTTCTGAAAAGGCAAACTTATGGCTCCTTCTCCCACAAGGAAGCTGCCAGCCCTGAAAGATCTTGCTGGTATTCACTATCCCTCTGCAGGCTATGCACAGGCACAACAGCACTGGGGATCTCTGCTTTCCCACAGACTCAGCATGTCACGGTGCTCACTCTCGGCAGAAGCTTTTTCTGAAAAGGCAAACTTATGGCTCCTTCTCCCACAAGGAAGCTGCCAGCCCTGAAAGATCTTGCTGGTGTTCACTATCCCTCTGCAGCCTATCCACAGGCACAACAGCACTGGGGATCTCTGCTTTCCCAGAGACTCAGCATGTCACGGTGCTCACTCTCGGCAGAAGCTTTTTCTGAAAAGGCAAACTTATGGCTCCTTCTCCCACAAGGAAGCTGCCAGCCCTGAAAGATCTTGCTGGTATTCACTATCCCTCTGCAGCCTATGCACAGGCACAACAGCACTGGGGATCTCTGCTTTCCCAGAGACTCAGCATGTCACGGTGCTCACTCTCGGCAGAAGCTTTTTCTGAAAAGGCAAACTTATGGCTCCTTCTCCCACAAGGAAGCTGCCAGCCCTGAAAGAAATTGCTGGTATTCACTATCCCTCTGCAGCCTATCCACAGGCACAACAGCACTGGGGATCTCTGCTTTCCCACAGACTCAGCATGTCACGGTGCTCACTCTCGGCAGAAGCTTTTTCTGAAAAGGCAAACTTATGGCTCCTTCTCCCACAAGGAAGCTGCCAGCCCTGAAAGATCTTGCTGGTATTCACTATCCCTCTGCAGCCTATGCACAGGCACAACAGCACTGGGGATCTCTGCTTTCCCACAGACTCAGCATGTCACGGTGCTCACTCTCGGCAGAAGCTTTTTCTGAAAAGGCAAACTTATGGCTCCTTCTCCCACAAGGAAGCTGCCAGCCCTGAAAGATCTTGCTGGTATTCACTATCCCTCTGCAGCGTATGCACAGGCACAACAGCACTGGGGATCTCTGCTTTCCCACAGACTCAGCATGTCACGGTGCTCACTCTCGGCAGAAGCTTTTTCTGAAAAGGCAAACGTCTGGCTCCTTCTCCCACAAGGAAGCTGCCAGCCCTGAAAGATCTTGCTGGTATTCACTATCCCTCTGCAGCCTATGCACAGGCACAACAGCACTGGGGATCTCTGCTTTCCCACAGACTCAGCATGTCACGGTGCTCACTCTCGGCAGAAGCTTTTTCTGAAAAGGCAAACGTCTGGCTCCTTCTCCCACAAGGAAGCTGCCAGCCCTGAAAGATCTTGCTGGTATTCACTATCCCTCTGCAGCCTATCCACAGGCACAACAGCACTGGGGATCTCTGCTTTCCCAGAGACTCAGCATGTCACGGTGCTCACTCTCGGCAGAAGCTTTTTCTGAAAAGGCAAACTTATGGCTCCTTCTCCCACAAGGAAGCTGCCAGCCCTGAAAGATCTTGCTGGTATTCACTATCCCTCTGCAGCCTATCCACAGGCACAACAGCACTGGGGATCTCTGCTTTCCCACAGACTCAGCATGTCACGGTGCTCACTCTCGGCAGAAGCTTTTTCTGAAAAGGCAAACTTATGGCTCCTTCTCCCACAAGGAAGCTGCCAGCCCTGAAAGATCTTGCTGGTATTCACTATCCCTCTGCAGGCTATGCACAGGCACAACAGCACTGGGGATCTCTGCTTTCCCACAGACTCAGCATGTCACGGTGCTCACTCTCGGCAGAAGCTTTTTCTGAAAAGGCAAACTTATGGCTCCTTCTCCCACAAGGAAGCTGCCAGCCCTGAAAGATCTTGCTGGTGTTCACTATCCCTCTGCAGCCTATCCACAGGCACAACAGCACTGGGGATCTCTGCTTTCCCAGAGACTCAGCATGTCACGGTGCTCACTCTCGGCAGAAGCTTTTTCTGAAAAGGCAAACTTATGGCTCCTTCTCCCACAAGGAAGGTGCCAGCCCTGAAAGATCTTGCTGGTATTCACTATCCCTCTGCAGCCTATGCACAGGCACAACAGCACTGGGGATCTCTGCTTTCCCAGAGACTCAGCATGTCACGGTGCTCACTCTCGGCAGAAGCTTTTTCTGAAAAGGCAAACTTATGGCTCCTTCTCCCACAAGGAAGCTGCCAGCCCTGAAAGATCTTGCTGGTATTCACTATCCCTCTGCAGCCTATGCACAGGCACAACAGCACTGGGGATCTCTGCTTTCCCACAGACTCAGCATGTCACGGTGCTCACTCTCGGCAGAAGCTTTTTCTGAAAAGGCAAACTTATGGCTCCTTCTCCCACAAGGAAGCTGCCAGCCCTGAAAGAAATTGCTGGTATTCACTATCCCTCTGCAGCCTATGCACAGGCACAACAGCACTGGGGATCTCTGCTTTCCCAGAGACTCAGCATGTCACGGTGCTCACTCTCGGCAGAAGCTTTTTCTGAAAAGGCAAACTTATGGCTCCTTCTCCCACAAGGAAGCTGCCAGCCCTGAAAGATCTTGCTGGTATTCACTATCCCTGTGCAGCCTATCCACAGGCACAACAGCACTGGGGATCTCTGCTTTCCCACAGACTCAGCATGTCACGGTGCTCACTCTCGGCAGAAGCTTTTTCTGAAAAGGCAAACGTACGGCTCCTTCTCCCACAAGGAAGCTGCCAGCCCTGAAAGAAATTGCTGGTATTCACTATCCCTCTGCAGCCTATCCACAGGCACAACAGCACTGGGGATCTCTGCTTTCCCAGAGACTCAGCATGTCACGGTGCTCACTCTCGGCAGAAGCTTTTTCTGAAAAGGCAAACTTATGGCTCCTTCTCCCACAAGGAAGCTGCCAGCCCTGAAAGATCTTGCAGGTCTTCACTATCCCTGTGCAGCCTATCCACAGGCACAACAGCACTGGGGATCTCTGCTTTCCCACAGACTCAGCATGTCACGGTGCTCACTCTCGGCAGAAGCTTTTTCTGAAAAGGCAAACTTATGGCTCCTTCTCCCACAAGGAAGCTGCCAGCCCTGAAAGATCTTGCTGGTATTCACTATCCCTCTGCAGCCTATCCACAGGCACAACAGCACTGGGGATCTCTGCTTTCCCAGAGACTCAGCATGTCACGGTGCTCACTCTCGGCAGAAGCTTTTTCTGAAAAGGCAAACTTATGGCTCCTTCTCCCACAAGGAAGCTGCCAGCCCTGAAAGATCTTGCTGGTATTCACTATCCCTCTGCAGCCTATCCACAGGCACAACAGCACTGGGGATCTCTGCTTTCCCAGAGACTCAGCATGTCACGGTGCTCACTCTCGGCAGAAGCTTTTTCTGAAAAGGCAAACTTATGGCTCCTTCTCCCACAAGGAAGCTGCCAGCCCTGAAAGATCTTGCTGGTATTCACTATCCCTCTGCAGCCTATGCACAGGCACAACAGCACTGGGGATCTCTGCTTTCCCACAGACTCAGCATGTCACGGTGCTCGCTCTCGGCAGAAGCTTTTTCTGAAAAGGCAAACGTCTGGCTCCTTCTCCCACAAGGAAGCTGCCAGCCCTGAAAGAAATTGCTGGTATTCACTATCCCTCTGCAGCCTATCTTTAGCCGCAACAGCACTGGGGATCTCTGCTTTCCCAGAGACTCAGCATGTCACGGTGCTCACTCTCGGCAGAAGCTTTTTCTGAAAAGGCAAACTTATGGCTCCTTCTCCCACAAGGAAGCAGCCAGCCCTGAAAGATCTTGCTGGTATTCACTATCCCTCTGCAGCCTATGCACAGGCACAACAGCACTGGGGATCTCTGCTTTCCCACAGACTCAGCATGTCACGGTGCTCACTCTCGGCAGAAGCTTTTTCTGAAAAGGCAAACGTCTGGCTCCTTCTCCCACAAGGAAGCTGCCAGCCCTGAAAGATCTTGCTGGTATTCACTATCCCTCTGCAGCCTATGCACAGGCACAACAGCACTGGGGATCTCTGCTTTCCCAGAGACTCAGCATGTCACGGTGCTCACTCTCGGCAGAAGCTTTTTCTGAAAAGGCAAACGTCTGGCTCCTTCTCCCACAAGGAAGCTGCCAGCCCTGAAAGATCTTGCTGGTATTCACTATCCCTCTGCAGCCTATGCACAGGCACAACAGCACTGGGGATCTCTGCTTTCCCACAGACTCAGCATGTCACGGTGCTCACTCTCGGCAGAAGCTTTTTCTGAAAAGGCAAACTTATGGCTCCTTCTCCCACAAGGAAGCTGCCAGCCCTGAAAGAAATTGCTGGTATTCACTATCCCTCTGCAGCCTATCCACAGGCACAACAGCACTGGGGATCTCTGCTTTCCCAGAGACTCAGCATGTCACGGTGCTCACTCTCGGCAGAAGCTTTTTCTGAAAAGGCAAACTTATGGCTCCTTCTCCCACAAGGAAGCTGCCAGCCCTGAAAGATCTTGCTGGTATTCACTATCCCTCTGCAGCCTATGCACAGGCACAACAGCACTGGGGATCTCTGCTTTCCCACAGACTCAGCATGTCACGGTGCTCACTCTCGGCAGAAGCTTTTTCTGAAAAGGCAAACGTCTGGCTCCTTCTCCCACAAGGAAGCTGCCAGCCCTGAAAGATCTTGCTGGTATTCACTATCCCTCTGCAGCCTATGCACAGGCACAACAGCACTGGGGATCTCTGCTTTCCCACAGACTCAGCATGTCACGGTGCTCACTCTCGGCAGAAGCTTTTTCTGAAAAGGCAAACTTATGGCTCCTTCTCCCACAAGGAAGCTGCCAGCCCTGAAAGATCTTGCTGGTATTCACTATCCCTGTGCAGCCTATCCACAGGCACAACAGCACTGGGGATCTCTGCTTTCCCAGAGACTCAGCATGTCACGGTGCTCACTCTCGGCAGAAGCTTTTTCTGAAAAGGCAAACTTATGGCTCCTTCTCCCACAAGGAAGCTGCCAGCCCTGAAAGATCTTGCTGGTATTCACTATCCCTCTGCAGGCTATGCACAGGCACAACAGCACTGGGGATCTCTGCTTTCCCACAGACTCAGCATGTCACGGTGCTCACTCTCGGCAGAAGCTTTTTCTGAAAAGGCAAACTTATGGCTCCTTCTCCCACAAGGAAGCTGCCAGCCCTGAAAGATCTTGCTGGTATTCACTATCCCTCTGCAGCCTATGCACAGGCACAACAGCACTGGGGATCTCTGCTTTCCCACAGACTCAGCATGTCACGGTGCTCACTCTCGGCAGAAGCTTTTTCTGAAAAGGCAAACTTATGGCTCCTTCTCCCACAAGGAAGCTGCCAGCCCTGAAAGATCTTGCTGGTATTCACTATCCCTCTGCAGCCTATGCACAGGCACAACAGCACTGGGGATCTCTGCTTTCCCAGAGACTCAGCATGTCACGGTGCTCACTCTCGGCAGAAGCTTTTTCTGAAAAGGCAAACTTATGGCTCCTTCTCCCACAAGGAAGCTGCCAGCCCTGAAAGATCTTGCTGGTATTCACTATCCCTCTGCAGCCTATGCACAGGCACAACAGCACTGGGGATCTCTGCTTTCCCACAGACTCAGCATGTCACGGTGCTCACTCTCGGCAGAAGCTTTTTCTGAAAAGGCAAACGTCTGGCTCCTTCTCCCACAAGGAAGCTGCCAGCCCTGAAAGATCTTGCTGGTATTCACTATCCCTCTGCAGCCTATCCACAGGCACAACAGCACTGGGGATCTCTGCTTTCCCAGAGACTCAGCATGTCACGGTGCTCACTCTCGGCAGAAGCTTTTTCTGAAAAGGCAAACGTACGGCTCCTTCTCCCACAAGGAAGCTGCCAGCCCTGAAAGATCTTGCTGGTATTCACTATCCCTCTGCAGCCTATCCACAGGCACAACAGCACTGGGGATCTCTGCTTTCCCACAGACTCAGCATGTCACGGTGCTCACTCTCGGCAGAAGCTTTTTCTGAAAAGGCAAACTTATGGCTCCTTCTCCCACAAGGAAGCTGCCAGCCCTGAAAGATCTTGCTGGTATTCACTATCCCTCTGCAGGCTATGCACAGGCACAACAGCACTGGGGATCTCTGCTTTCCCACAGACTCAGCATGTCACGGTGCTCACTCTCGGCAGAAGCTTTTTCTGAAAAGGCAAACTTATGGCTCCTTCTCCCACAAGGAAGCTGCCAGCCCTGAAAGATCTTGCTGGTGTTCACTATCCCTCTGCAGCCTATCCACAGGCACAACAGCACTGGGGATCTCTGCTTTCCCAGAGACTCAGCATGTCACGGTGCTCACTCTCGGCAGAAGCTTTTTCTGAAAAGGCAAACTTATGGCTCCTTCTCCCACAAGGAAGCTGCCAGCCCTGAAAGATCTTGCTGGTATTCACTATCCCTCTGCAGCCTATGCACAGGCACAACAGCACTGGGGATCTCTGCTTTCCCAGAGACTCAGCATGTCACGGTGCTCACTCTCGGCAGAAGCTTTTTCTGAAAAGGCAAACTTATGGCTCCTTCTCCCACAAGGAAGCTGCCAGCCCTGAAAGAAATTGCTGGTATTCACTATCCCTCTGCAGCCTATCCACAGGCACAACAGCACTGGGGATCTCTGCTTTCCCACAGACTCAGCATGTCACGGTGCTCACTCTCGGCAGAAGCTTTTTCTGAAAAGGCAAACTTATGGCTCCTTCTCCCACAAGGAAGCTGCCAGCCCTGAAAGATCTTGCTGGTATTCACTATCCCTCTGCAGCCTATGCACAGGCACAACAGCACTGGGGATCTCTGCTTTCCCACAGACTCAGCATGTCACGGTGCTCACTCTCGGCAGAAGCTTTTTCTGAAAAGGCAAACTTATGGCTCCTTCTCCCACAAGGAAGCTGCCAGCCCTGAAAGAAATTGCTGGTATTCACTATCCCTCTGCAGCCTATCCACAGGCACAACAGCACTGGGGATCTCTGCTTTCCCAGAGACTCAGCATGTCACGGTGCTCACTCTCGGCAGAAGCTTTTTCTGAAAAGGCAAACTTATGGCTCCTTCTCCCACAAGGAAGCTGCCAGCCCTGAAAGATCTTGCTGGTATTCACTATCCCTCTGCAGGCTATGCACAGGCACAACAGCACTGGGGATCTCTGCTTTCCCACAGACTCAGCATGTCACGGTGCTCACTCTCGGCAGAAGCTTTTTCTGAAAAGGCAAACGTACGGCTCCTTCTCCCACAAGGAAGCTGCCAGCCCTGAAAGAAATTGCTGGTATTCACTATCCCTCTGCAGCCTATCCACAGGCACAACAGCACTGGGGATCTCTGCTTTCCCAGAGACTCAGCATGTCACGGTGCTCACTCTCGGCAGAAGCTTTTTCTGAAAAGGCAAACTTATGGCTCCTTCTCCCACAAGGAAGCTGCCAGCCCTGAAAGATCTTGCTGGTATTCACTATCCCTGTGCAGCCTATCCACAGGCACAACAGCACTGGGGATCTCTGCTTTCCCACAGACTCAGCATGTCACGGTGCTCACTCTCGGCAGAAGCTTTTTCTGAAAAGGCAAACTTATGGCTCCTTCTCCCACAAGGAAGCTGCCAGCCCTGAAAGATCTTGCTGGTATTCACTATCCCTCTGCAGCCTATGCACAGGCACAACAGCACTGGGGATCTCTGCTTTCCCACAGACTCAGCATGTCACGGTGCTCACTCTCGGCAGAAGCTTTTTCTGAAAAGGCAAACGTCTGGCTCCTTCTCCCACAAGGAAGCTGCCAGCCCTGAAAGATCTTGCTGGTATTCACTATCCCTCTGCAGCCTATGCACAGGCACAACAGCACTGGGGATCTCTGCTTTCCCAGAGACTCAGCATGTCACGGTGCTCACTCTCGGCAGAAGCTTTTTCTGAAAAGGCAAACTTATGGCTCCTTCTCCCACAAGGAAGCTGCCAGCCCTGAAAGATCTTGCTGGTATTCACTATCCCTCTGCAGCCTATGCACAGGCACAACAGCACTGGGGATCTCTGCTTTCCCAGAGACTCAGCATGTCACGGTGCTCACTCTCGGCAGAAGCTTTTTCTGAAAAGGCAAACTTATGGCTCCTTCTCCCACAAGGAAGCTGCCAGCCCTGAAAGATCTTGCTGGTATTCACTATCCCTCTGCAGCCTATGCACAGGCACAACAGCACTGGGGATCTCTGCTTTCCCACAGACTCAGCATGTCACGGTGCTCACTCTCGGCAGAAGCTTTTTCTGAAAAGGCAAACGTCTGGCTCCTTCTCCCACAAGGAAGCTGCCAGCCCTGAAAGATCTTGCTGGTATTCACTATCCCTCTGCAGCCTATGCACAGGCACAACAGCACTGGGGATCTCTGCTTTCCCAGAGACTCAGCATGTCACGGTGCTCACTCTCGGCAGAAGCTTTTTCTGAAAAGGCAAACTTATGGCTCCTTCTCCCACAAGGAAGCTGCCAGCCCTGAAAGATCTTGCTGGTATTCACTATCCCTCTGCAGCCTATGCACAGGCACAACAGCACTGGGGATCTCTGCTTTCCCAGAGACTCAGCATGTCACGGTGCTCACTCTCGGCAGAAGCTTTTTCTGAAAAGGCAAACTTATGGCTCCTTCTCCCACAAGGAAGCTGCCAGCCCTGAAAGAAATTGCTGGTATTCACTATCCCTCTGCAGCCTATCCACAGGCACAACAGCACTGGGGATCTCTGCTTTCCCAGAGACTCAGCATGTCACGGTGCTCACTCTCGGCAGAAGCTTTTTCTGAAAAGGCAAACTTATGGCTCCTTCTCCCACAAGGAAGCTGCCAGCCCTGAAAGATCTTGCTGGTATTCACTATCCCTCTGCAGCCTATGCACAGGCACAACAGCACTGGGGATCTCTGCTTTCCCACAGACTCAGCATGTCACGGTGCTCACTCTCGGCAGAAGCTTTTTCTGAAAAGGCAAACGTCTGGCTCCTTCTCCCACAAGGAAGCTGCCAGCCCTGAAAGATCTTGCTGGTATTCACTATCCCTCTGCAGCCTATGCACAGGCACAACAGCACTGGGGATCTCTGCTTTCCCAGAGACTCAGCATGTCACGATGCTCACTCTCGGCAGAAGCTTTTTCTGAAAAGGCAAACTTATGGCTCCTTCTCCCACAAGGAAGCTGCCAGCCCTGAAAGATCTTGCTGGTATTCACTATCCCTGTGCAGCCTATCCACAGTCACAACAGCACTGGGGATCTCTGCTTTCCCACAGACTCAGCATGTCACGGTGCTCACTCTCGGCAGAAGCTTTTTCTGAAAAGGCAAACTTATGGCTCCTTCTCCCACAAGGAAGCTGCCAGCCCTGAAAGAAATTGCTGGTATTCACTATCCCTCTGCAGCCTATCCACAGGCACAACAGCACTGGGGATCTCTGCTTTCCCAGAGACTCAGCATGTCACGGTGCTCGTTCTCGGCAGAAGCTTTTTCTGAAAAGGCAAACCTCTGGCTCCTTCTCCCACAAGGAAGCTGCCAGCCCTGAAATAAATTGCTGGTATTCACTATCCCTGTGCAGCCTATCCACAGGCACAACAGCACTGGGGATCTCTGCTTTCCCAGAGACTCAGCATGTCACGGTGCTCGCTCTCAGCAGAAACATTTTTTTTGAAAGGGAAAAGTCTGGCTCCTTCTCCCACAAGGAAGGTGCCAGCCCTGAAAGATCTTGCTGGTCTTCACCGTCTCCCTCCAGCCTATCCATAGGAACAACAGCACTTGGAATCTCTGCTTTCCCAGAGACTCAGCGTCTCACGGTGCTTGATCTCGGCAGAGCCTTTTTCTGAAAAGGCAAACGTCTGGCTCCTTCTCCCACAAGGAAGCTGCCAGCCCTGAAAGATCTTTCTGGTCTTTACCGTCCCCCTGCAGCCTATCTTTAGCCGCAACAGCACTGGGGATCTCTGCTTTCCCAGAGACTCAGCATGTCACGGTGCTCACTCTCGGCAGAAGCTTTTTCTGAAAAGGCAAACTTATGGCTCCTTCTCCCACAAGGAAGCTGCCAGCCCTGAAAGATCTTGCTGGTATTCACTATCCCTCTGCAGCCTATGCACAGGCACAACAGCACTGGGGATCTCTGCTTTCCCACAGACTCAGCATGTCACGGTGCTCACTCTCGGCAGAAGCTTTTTCTGAAAAGGCAAACTTATGGCTCCTTCTCCCACAAGGAAGCTGCCAGCCCTGAAAGATCTTGCTGGTATTCACTATCCCTCTGCAGCCTATGCACAGGCACAACAGCACTGGGGATCTCTGCTTTCCCAGAGACTCAGCATGTCACGGTGCTCACTCTCGGCAGAAGCTTTTTCTGAAAAGGCAAACTTATGGCTCCTTCTCCCACAAGGAAGCTGCCAGCCCTGAAAGATCTTGCTGGTATTCACTATCCCTCTGCAGCCTATGCACAGGCACAACAGCACTGGGGATCTCTGCTTTCCCACAGACTCAGCATGTCACGGTGCTCACTCTCGGCAGAAGCTTTTTCTGAAAAGGCAAACGTCTGGCTCCTTCTCCCACAAGGAAGCTGCCAGCTCTGAAAGATCTTGCTGGTATTCACTATCCCTCTGCAGCCTATCCACAGGCACAACAGCACTGGGGATCTCTGCTTTCCCAGAGACTCAGCATGTCACGGTGCTCACTCTCGGCAGAAGCTTTTTCTGAAAAGGCAAACGTACGGCTCCTTCTCCCACAAGGAAGCTGCCAGCCCTGAAAGATCTTGCTGGTATTCACTATCCCTCTGCAGCCTATCCACAGGCACAACAGCACTGGGGATCTCTGCTTTCCCACAGACTCAGCATGTCACGGTGCTCACTCTCGGCAGAAGCTTTTTCTGAAAAGGCAAACTTATGGCTCCTTCTCCCACAAGGAAGCTGCCAGCCCTGAAAGATCTTGCTGGTATTCACTATCCCTCTGCAGGCTATGCACAGGCACAACAGCACTGGGGATCTCTGCTTTCCCACAGACTCAGCATGTCACGGTGCTCACTCTCGGCAGAAGCTTTTTCTGAAAAGGCAAACTTATGGCTCCTTCTCCCACAAGGAAGCTGCCAGCCCTGAAAGATCTTGCTGGTGTTCACTATCCCTCTGCAGCCTATCCACAGGCACAACAGCACTGGGGATCTCTGCTTTCCCAGAGACTCAGCATGTCACGGTGCTCACTCTCGGCAGAAGCTTTTTCTGAAAAGGCAAACTTATGGCTCCTTCTCCCACAAGGAAGCTGCCAGCCCTGAAAGATCTTGCTGGTATTCACTATCCCTCTGCAGCCTATGCACAGGCACAACAGCACTGGGGATCTCTGCTTTCCCAGAGACTCAGCATGTCACGGTGCTCACTCTCGGCAGAAGCTTTTTCTGAAAAGGCAAACTTATGTCTCCTTCTCCCACAAGGAAGCTGCCAGCCCTGAAAGAAATTGCTGGTATTCACTATCCCTCTGCAGCCTATCCACAGGCACAACAGCACTGGGGATCTCTGCTTTCCCACAGACTCAGCATGTCACGGTGCTCACTCTCGGCAGAAGCTTTTTCTGAAAAGGCAAACTTATGGCTCCTTCTCCCACAAGGAAGCTGCCAGCCCTGAAAGATCTTGCTGGTATTCACTATCCCTCTGCAGCCTATGCACAGGCACAACAGCACTGGGGATCTCTGCTTTCCCAGAGACTCAGCATGTCACGGTGCTCACTCTCGGCAGAAGCTTTTTCTGAAAAGGCAAACTTATGGCTCCTTCTCCCACAAGGAAGCTGCCAGCCCTGAAAGATCTTGCTGGTATTCACTATCCCTCTGCAGCCTATGCACAGGCACAACAGCACTGGGGATCTCTGCTTTCCCACAGACTCAGCATGTCACGGTGCTCACTCTCGGCAGAAGCTTTTTCTGAAAAGGCAAACTTATGGCTCCTTCTCCCACAAGGAAGCTGCCAGCCCTGAAAGAAATTGCTGGTATTCACTATCCCTCTGCAGCCTATCCACAGGCACAACAGCACTGGGGATCTCTGCTTTCCCAGAGACTCAGCATGTCACGGTGCTCACTCTCGGCAGAAGCTTTTTCTGAAAAGGCAAACTTATGGCTCCTTCTCCCACAAGGAAGCTGCCAGCCCTGAAAGATCTTGCTGGTATTCACTATCCCTCTGCAGGCTATGCACAGGCACAACAGCACTGGGGATCTCTGCTTTCCCACAGACTCAGCATGTCACGGTGCTCACTCTCGGCAGAAGCTTTTTCTGAAAAGGCAAACGTACGGCTCCTTCTCCCACAAGGAAGCTGCCAGCCCTGAAAGAAATTGCTGGTATTCACTATCCCTCTGCAGCCTATCCACAGGCACAACAGCACTGGGGATCTCTGCTTTCCCAGAGACTCAGCATGTCACGGTGCTCACTCTCGGCAGAAGCTTTTTCTGAAAAGGCAAACTTATGGCTCCTTCTCCCACAAGGAAGCTGCCAGCCCTGAAAGATCTTGCTGGTATTCACTATCCCTGTGCAGCCTATCCACAGGCACAACAGCACTGGGGATCTCTGCTTTCCCACAGACTCAGCATGTCACGGTGCTCACTCTCGGCAGAAGCTTTTTCTGAAAAGGCAAACTTATGGCTCCTTCTCCCACAAGGAAGCTGCCAGCCCTGAAAGATCTTGCTGGTATTCACTATCCCTCTGCAGCCTATGCACAGGCACAACAGCACTGGGGATCTCTGCTTTCCCACAGACTCAGCATGTCACGGTGCTCACTCTCGGCAGAAGCTTTTTCTGAAAAGGCAAACGTCTGGCTCCTTCTCCCACAAGGAAGCTGCCAGCCCTGAAAGATCTTGCTGGTATTCACTATCCCTCTGCAGCCTATGCACAGGCACAACAGCACTGGGGATCTCTGCTTTCCCAGAGACTCAGCATGTCACGGTGCTCACTCTCGGCAGAAGCTTTTTCTGAAAAGGCAAACTTATGGCTCCTTCTCCCACAAGGAAGCTGCCAGCCCTGAAAGATCTTGCTGGTATTCACTATCCCTCTGCAGCCTATGCACAGGCACAACAGCACTGGGGATCTCTGCTTTCCCAGAGACTCAGCATGTCACGGTGCTCACTCTCGGCAGAAGCTTTTTCTGAAAAGGCAAACTTATGGCTCCTTCTCCCACAAGGAAGCTGCCAGCCCTGAAAGATCTTGCTGGTATTCACTATCCCTCTGCAGCCTATGCACAGGCACAACAGCACTGGGGATCTCTGCTTTCCCACAGACTCAGCATGTCACGGTGCTCACTCTCGGCAGAAGCTTTTTCTGAAAAGGCAAACGTCTGGCTCCTTCTCCCACAAGGAAGCTGCCAGCCCTGAAAGATCTTGCTGGTATTCACTATCCCTCTGCAGCCTATGCACAGGCACAACAGCACTGGGGATCTCTGCTTTCCCAGAGACTCAGCATGTCACGGTGCTCACTCTCGGCAGAAGCTTTTTCTGAAAAGGCAAACTTATGGCTCCTTCTCCCACAAGGAAGCTGCCAGCCCTGAAAGATCTTGCTGGTATTCACTATCCCTCTGCAGCCTATGCACAGGCACAACAGCACTGGGGATCTCTGCTTTCCCAGAGACTCAGCATGTCACGGTGCTCACTCTCGGCAGAAGCTTTTTCTGAAAAGGCAAACTTATGGCTCCTTCTCCCACAAGGAAGCTGCCAGCCCTGAAAGAAATTGCTGGTATTCACTATCCCTCTGCAGCCTATCCACAGGCACAACAGCACTGGGGATCTCTGCTTTCCCAGAGACTCAGCATGTCACGGTGCTCACTCTCGGCAGAAGCTTTTTCTGAAAAGGCAAACTTATGGCTCCTTCTCCCACAAGGAAGCTGCCAGCCCTGAAAGATCTTGCTGGTATTCACTATCCCTCTGCAGCCTATGCACAGGCACAACAGCACTGGGGATCTCTGCTTTCCCACAGACTCAGCATGTCACGGTGCTCACTCTCGGCAGAAGCTTTTTCTGAAAAGGCAAACTTCTGGCTCCTTCTCCCACAAGGAAGCTGCCAGCCCTGAAAGATCTTGCTGGTATTCACTATCCCTCTGCAGCCTATGCACAGGCACAACAGCACTGGGGATCTCTGCTTTCCCAGAGACTCAGCATGTCACGATGCTCACTCTCGGCAGAAGCTTTTTCTGAAAAGGCAAACTTATGGCTCCTTCTCCCACAAGGAAGCTGCCAGCCCTGAAAGATCTTGCTGGTATTCACTATCCCTGTGCAGCCTATCCACAGTCACAACAGCACTGGGGATCTCTGCTTTCCCACAGACTCAGCATGTCACGGTGCTCACTCTCGGCAGAAGCTTTTTCTGAAAAGGCAAACTTATGGCTCCTTCTCCCACAAGGAAGCTGCCAGCCCTGAAAGAAATTGCTGGTATTCACTATCCCTCTGCAGCCTATCCACAGGCACAACAGCACTGGGGATCTCTGCTTTCCCAGAGACTCAGCATGTCACGGTGCTCGTTCTCGGCAGAAGCTTTTTCTGAAAAGGCAAACCTCTGGCTCCTTCTCCCACAAGGAAGCTGCCAGCCCTGAAATAAATTGCTGGTATTCACTATCCCTGTGCAGCCTATCCACAGGCACAACAGCACTGGGGATCTCTGCTTTCCCAGAGACTCAGCATGTCACGGTGCTCGCTCTCAGCAGAAACATTTTTTTTGAAAGGGAAAAGTCTGGCTCCTTCTCCCACAAGGAAGGTGCCAGCCCTGAAAGATCTTGCTGGTCTTCACCGTCTCCCTCCAGCCTATCCATAGGAACAACAGCACTTGGAATCTCTGCTTTCCCAGAGACTCAGCGTCTCACGGTGCTTGATCTCGGCAGAGCCTTTTTCTGAAAAGGCAAACGTCTGGCTCCTTCTCCCACAAGGAAGCTGCCAGCCCTGAAAGATCTTTCTGGTCTTTACCGTCCCCCTGCAGCCTATCTTTAGCCGCAACAGCACTGGGGATCTCTGCTTTCCCAGAGACTCAGCATGTCACGGTGCTCACTCTCGGCAGAAGCTTTTTCTGAAAAGGCAAACTTATGGCTCCTTCTCCCACAAGGAAGCTGCCAGCCCTGAAAGATCTTGCTGGTATTCACTATCCCTCTGCAGCCTATCCACAGGCACAACAGCACTGGGGATCTCTGCTTTCCCACAGACTCAGCATGTCACGGTGCTCACTCTCGGCAGAAGCTTTTTCTGAAAAGGCAAACTTATGGCTCCTTCTCCCACAAGGAAGCTGCCAGCCCTGAAAGATCTTGCTGGTATTCACTATCCCTCTGCAGCCTATCCACAGGCACAACAGCACTGGGGATCTCTGCTTTCCCAGAGACTCAGCATGTCACGGTGCTCACTCTCGGCAGAAGCTTTTTCTGAAAAGGCAAACTTATGGCTCCTTCTCCCACAAGGAAGCTGCCAGCCCTGAAAGATCTTGCTGGTATTCACTATCCCTCTGCAGCCTATCCACAGGCACAACAGCACTGGGGATCTCTGCTTTCCCAGAGACTCAGCATGTCACGGTGCTCGTTCTCGGCAGAAGCTTTTTCTGAAAAGGCAAACCTCTGGCTCCTTCTCCCACAAGGAAGCTGCCAGCCCTGAAAGAAATTGCTGGTATTCACTATCCCTCTGCAGCCTATCCACAGGCACAACAGCACTGGGGATCTCTGCTTTCCCAGAGACTCAGCATGTCACGGTGCTCGCTCTCAGCAGAAACATTTTTTTTGAAAGGGAAAAGTCTGGCTCCTTCTCCCACAAGGAAGGTGCCAGCCCTGAAAGATCTTGCTGGTCTTCACCGTCTCCCTCCAGCCTATCCATAGGAACAACAGCACTTGGAATCTCTGCTTTCCCAGAGACTCAGCGTCTCACGGTGCTTGATCTCGGCAGAGCCTTTTTCTGAAAAGGCAAACGTCTGGCTCCTTCTCCCACAAGGAAGCTGCCAGCCCTGAAAGATCTTTCTGGTCTTTACCGTCCCCCTGCAGCCTATCTTTAGCCGCAACAGCACTGGGGATCTCTGCTTTCCCAGAGACTCAGCATGTCACGGTGCTCACTCTCGGCAGAAGCTTTTTCTGAAAAGGCAAACTTATGGCTCCTTCTCCCACAAGGAAGCTGCCAGCCCTGAAAGATCTTGCTGGTATTCACTATCCCTCTGCAGCCTATCCACAGGCACAACAGCACTGGGGATCTCTGCTTTCCCACAGACTCAGCATGTCACGGTGCTCACTCTCGGCAGAAGCTTTTTCTGAAAAGGCAAACTTATGGCTCCTTCTCCCACAAGGAAGCTGCCAGCCCTGAAAGATCTTGCTGGTATTCACTATCCCTCTGCAGCCTATCCACAGGCACAACAGCACTGGGGATCTCTGCTTTCCCAGAGACTCAGCATGTCACGGTGCTCACTCTCGGCAGAAGCTTTTTCTGAAAAGGCAAACTTATGGCTCCTTCTCCCACAAGGAAGCTGCCAGCCCTGAAAGAAATTGCTGGTATTCACTATCCCTCTGCAGCCTATCCACAGGCACAACAGCACTGGGGATCTCTGCTTTCCCACAGACTCAGCATGTCACGGTGCTCACTCTCGGCAGAAGCTTTTTCTGAAAAGGCAAACTTATGGCTCCTTCTCCCACAAGGAAGCTGCCAGCCCTGAAATAAATTGCTGGTATTCACTATCCCTCTGCAGCCTATCCACAGGCACAACAGCACTGGGGATCTCTGCTTTCCCAGAGACTCAGCATGTCACGGTGCTCGCTCTCAGCAGAAACATTTTTTTTGAAAGGGAAAAGTCTGGCTCCTTCTCCCACAAGGAAGGTGCCAGCCCTGAAAGATCTTGCTGGTCTTCACCGTCTCCCTCCAGCCTATCCATAGGAACAACAGCACTTGGAATCTCTGCTTTCCCAGAGACTCAGCATGTCACGGTGCTCACTCTCGGCAGAGCCTTTTTCTGAAAAGGCAAACGTCTGGCTCCTTCTCCCACAAGGAAGGTGCCATCCCTGAAAGATCTTTCTGGTCTTTACCGTCCCCCTGCAGCCTATCTTTAGCCGCAACAGCACTGGGGATCTCTGCTTTCCCAGAGACTCAGCATGTCACGGTGCTCGCTCTCGGCAGAAACTTCTTCTGAAAAGGCAAACGTACTGCTCCTTCTCCCACAAGGAAGCTGCCAGCCCTGAAAGAAATTGCTGGTATTCACTATCCCTCTGCAGCCTATCCACAGGCACAACAGCACTGGGGATCTCTGCTTTCCCACAGACTCAGCATGTCACGGTGCTCACTCTCGGCAGAAGCTTTTTCTGAAAAGGCAAACGTACGGCTCCTTCTCCCACAAGGAAGCTGCCAGCCCTGAAAGAAATTGCTGGTATTCACTATCCCTCTGCAGCCTATCCACAGGCACAACAGCACTGGGGATCTCTGCTTTCCCAGAGACTCAGCATGTCACGGTGCTCACTCTCGGCAGAAGCTTTTTCTGAAAAGGCAAACTTATGGCTCCTTCTCCCACAAGGAAGCTGCCAGCCCTGAAAGATCTTGCTGGTATTCACTATCCCTGTGCAGCCTATCCACAGGCACAACAGCACTGGGGATCTCTGCTTTCCCACAGACTCAGCATGTCACGGTGCTCACTCTCGGCAGAAGCTTTTTCTGAAAAGGCAAACTTATGGCTCCTTCTCCCACAAGGAAGCTGCCAGCCCTGAAAGATCTTGCTGGTATTCACTATCCCTCTGCAGCCTATGCACAGGCACAACAGCACTGGGGATCTCTGCTTTCCCACAGACTCAGCATGTCACGGTGCTCACTCTCGGCAGAAGCTTTTTCTGAAAAGGCAAACTTATGGCTCCTTCTCCCACAAGGAAGCTGCCAGCCCTGAAAGATCTTGCTGGTATTCACTATCCCTGTGCAGCCTATCCACAGGCACAACAGCACTGGGGATCTCTGCTTTCCCAGAGACTCAGCATGTCACGGTGCTCACTCTCGGCAGAAGCTTTTTCTGAAAAGGCAAACGTCTGGCTCCTTCTCCCACAAGGAAGCTGCCAGCCCTGAAAGAAATTGCTGGTATTCACTATCCCTCTGCAGCCTATCCACAGGCACAACAGCACTGGGGATCTCTGCTTTCCCACAGACTCAGCATGTCACGGTGCTCACTCTCGGCAGAAGCTTTTTCTGAAAAGGCAAACTTATGGCTCCTTCTCCCACAAGGAAGCTGCCAGCCCTGAAAGATCTTGCTGGTATTCACTATCCCTCTGCAGCCTATCCACAGGCACAACAGCACTGGGGATCTCTGCTTTCCCAGAGACTCAGCATGTCACGGTGCTCACTCTCGGCAGAAGCTTTTTCTGAAAAGGCAAACTTATGGCTCCTTCTCCCACAAGGAAGCTGCCAGCCCTGAAAGAAATTGCTGGTATTCACTATCCCTGTGCAGCCTATCCACAGGCACAACAGCACTGGGGATCTCTGCTTTCCCACAGACTCAGCATGTCACGGTGCTCACTCTCGGCAGAAGCTTTTTCTGAAAAGGCAAACTTATGGCTCCTTCTCCCACAAGGAAGCTGCCAGCCCTGAAATAAATTGCTGGTATTCACTATCCCTGTGCAGCCTATCCACAGGCACAACAGCACTGGGGATCTCTGCTTTCCCAGAGACTCAGCATGTCACGGTGCTCGCTCTCAGCAGAAACATTTTTTTTGAAAGGGAAAAGTCTGGCTCCTTCTCCCACAAGGAAGGTGCCAGCCCTGAAAGATCTTGCTGGTCTTCACCGTCTCCCTCCAGCCTATCCATAGGAACAACAGCACTTGGAATCTCTGCTTTCCCAGAGACTCAGCATGTCACGGTGCTCACTCTCGGCAGAGCCTTTTTCTGAAAAGGCAAACGTCTGGCTCCTTCTCCCACAAGGAAGGTGCCATCCCTGAAAGATCTTTCTGGTCTTTACCGTCCCCCTGCAGCCTATCTTTAGCCGCAACAGCACTGGGGATCTCTGCTTTCCCAGAGACTCAGCATGTCACGGTGCTCGCTCTCGGCAGAAACTTCTTCTGAAAAGGCAAACGTACTGCTCCTTCTCCCACAAGGAAGCTGCCAGCCCTGAAAGAAATTGCTGGTATTCACTATCCCTCTGCAGCCTATCCACAGGCACAACAGCACTGGGGATCTCTGCTTTCCCACAGACTCAGCATGTCACGGTGCTCACTCTCGGCAGAAGCTTTTTCTGAAAAGGCAAACTTATGGCTCCTTCTCCCACAAGGAAGCTGCCAGCCCTGAAAGAAATTGCTGGTATTCACTATCCCTCTGCAGCCTATCCACAGGCACAACAGCACTGGGGATCTCTGCTTTCCCAGAGACTCAGCATGTCACGGTGCTCACTCTCGGCAGAAGCTTTTTCTGAAAAGGCAAACTTATGGCTCCTTCTCCCACAAGGAAGCTGCCAGCCCTGAAAGATCTTGCTGGTATTCACTATCCCTGTGCAGCCTATCCACAGGCACAACAGCACTGGGGATCTCTGCTTTCCCACAGACTCAGCATGTCACGGTGCTCACTCTCGGCAGAAGCTTTTTCTGAAAAGGCAAACTTATGGCTCCTTCTCCCACAAGGAAGCTGCCAGCCCTGAAAGATCTTGCTGGTATTCACTATCCCTCTGCAGCCTATGCACAGGCACAACAGCACTGGGGATCTCTGCTTTCCCACAGACTCAGCATGTCACGGTGCTCACTCTCGGCAGAAGCTTTTTCTGAAAAGGCAAACTTATGGCTCCTTCTCCCACAAGGAAGCTGCCAGCCCTAAAAGATCTTGCTGGTATTCACTATCCCTGTGCAGCCTATCCACAGGCACAACAGCACTGGGGATCTCTGCTTTCCCAGAGACTCAGCATGTCACGGTGCTCACTCTCGGCAGAAGCTTTTTCTGAAAAGGCAAACTTATGGCTCCTTCTCCCACAAGGAAGCTGCCAGCCCTGAAAGATCTTGCTGGTATTCACTATCCCTCTGCAGCCTATGCACAGGCACAACAGCACTGGGGATCTCTGCTTTCCCACAGACTCAGCATGTCACGGTGCTCGCTCTCGGCAGAAGCTTTTTCTGAAAAGGCAAACGTCTGGCTCCTTCTCCCACAAGGAAGCTGCCAGCCCTGAAAGAAATTGCTGGTATTCACTATCCCTCTGCAGCCTATCTTTAGCCGCAACAGCACTGGGGATCTCTGCTTTCCCAGAGACTCAGCATGTCACGGTGCTCACTCTCGGCAGAAGCTTTTTCTGAAAAGGCAAACTTATGGCTCCTTCTCCCACAAGGAAGCTGCCAGCCCTGAAAGATCTTGCTGGTATTCACTATCCCTCTGCAGCCTATGCACAGGCACAACAGCACTGGGGATCTCTGCTTTCCCACAGACTCAGCATGTCACGGTGCTCACTCTCGGCAGAAGCTTTTTCTGAAAAGGCAAACTTATGGCTCCTTCTCCCACAAGGAAGCTGCCAGCCCTGAAAGATCTTGCTGGTATTCACTATCCCTCTGCAGCCTATCCACAGGCACAACAGCACTGGGGATCTCTGCTTTCCCACAGACTCAGCATGTCACGGTGCTCACTCTCGGCAGAAGCTTTTTCTGAAAAGGCAAACTTATGGCTCCTTCTCCCACAAGGAAGCTGCCAGCCCTGAAAGATCTTGCTGGTATTCACTATCCCTCTGCAGCCTATCCACAGGCACAACAGCACTGGGGATCTCTGCTTTCCCAGAGACTCAGCATGTCACGGTGCTCACTCTCGGCAGAAGCTTTTTCTGAAAAGGCAAACTTATGGCTCCTTCTCCCACAAGGAAGCTGCCAGCCCTGAAAGAAATTGCTGGTATTCACTATCCCTCTGCAGCCTATCCAGAGGCACAACAGCACTGGGGATCTCTGCTTTCCCAGAGACTCAGCATGTCACGGTGCTCGTTCTCGGCAGAAGCTTTTTCTGAAAAGGCAAACCTCTGGCTCCTTCTCCCACAAGGAAGCTGCCAGCCCTGAAAGAAATTGCTGGTATTCACTATCCCTCTGCAGCCTATCCACAGGCACAACAGCACTGGGGATCTCTGCTTTCCCAGAGACTCAGCATGTCACGGTGCTCGCTCTCAGCAGAAACATTTTTTTTGAAAGGGAAAAGTCTGGCTCCTTCTCCCACAAGGAAGGTGCCAGCCCTGAAAGATCTTGCTGGTCTTCACCGTCTCCCTCCAGCCTATCCATAGGAACAACAGCACTTGGAATCTCTGCTTTCCCAGAGACTCAGCGTCTCACGGTGCTTGATCTCGGCAGAGCCTTTTTCTGAAAAGGCAAACGTCTGGCTCCTTCTCCCACAAGGAAGCTGCCAGCCCTGAAAGATCTTTCTGGTCTTTACCGTCCCCCTGCAGCCTATCTTTAGCCGCAACAGCACTGGGGATCTCTGCTTTCCCAGAGACTCAGCATGTCACGGTGCTCACTCTCGGCAGAAGCTTTTTCTGAAAAGGCAAACGTACGGCTCCTTCTCCCACAAGGAAGCTGCCAGCCCTGAAAGAAATTGCTGGTATTCACTATCCCTCTGCAGCCTATCCACAGGCACAACAGCACTGGGGATCTCTGCTTTCCCAGAGACTCAGCATGTCACGGTGCTCGTTCTCGGCAGAAGCTTTTTCTGAAAAGGCAAACCTCTGGCTCCTTCTCCCACAAGGAAGCTGCCAGCCCTGAAATAAATTGCTGGTATTCACTATCCCTGTGCAGCCTATCCACAGGCACAACAGCACTGGGGATCTCTGCTTTCCCAGAGACTCAGCATGTCACGGTGCTCGCTCTCAGCAGAAACATTTTTTTTGAAAGGGAAAAGTCTGGCTCCTTCTCCCACAAGGAAGGTGCCAGCCCTGAAAGATCTTGCTGGTCTTCACCGTCTCCCTCCAGCCTATCCATAGGAACAACAGCACTTGGAATCTCTGCTTTCCCAGAGACTCAGCGTCTCACGGTGCTTGATCTCGGCAGAGCCTTTTTCTGAAAAGGCAAACGTCTGGCTCCTTCTCCCACAAGGAAGCTGCCAGCCCTGAAAGATCTTTCTGGTCTTTACAGTCCCCCTGCAGCCTATCTTTTGCCGCAACAGCACTGGGGATCTCTGCTTTCCCAGAGACTCAGCATGTCACGGTGCTCGTTCTCGGCAGAAGCTTTTTCTGAAAAGGCAAACTTATGGCTCCTTCTCCCACAAGGAAGCTGCCAGCCCTGAAAGATCTTGCTGGTATTCACTATCCCTCTGCAGCCTATCCACAGGCACAACAGCACTGGGGATCTCTGCTTTCCCACAGACTCAGCATGTCACGGTGCTCACTCTCGGCAGAAGCTTTTTCTGAAAAGGCAAACTTATGGCTCCTTCTCCCACAAGGAAGCTGCCAGCCCTGAAAGATCTTGCTGGTATTCACTATCCCTCTGCAGCCTATCCACAGGCACAACAGCACTGGGGATCTCTGCTTTCCCAGAGACTCAGCATGTCATGGTGCTCACTCTCGGCAGAAGCTTTTTCTGAAAAGGCAAACTTATGGCTCCTTCTCCCACAAGGAAGCTGCCAGCCCTGAAAGAAATTGCTGGTATTCACTATCCCTGTGCAGCCTATCCACAGGCACAACAGCACTGGGGATCTCTGCTTTCCCACAGACTCAGCATGTCACGGTGCTCACTCTCGGCAGAAGCTTTTTCTGAAAAGGCAAACTTATGGCTCCTTCTCCCACAAGGAAGCTGCCAGCCCTGAAAGAAATTGCTGGTATTCACTATCCCTCTGCAGCCTATCCAGAGGCACAACAGCACTGGGGATCTCTGCTTTCCCACAGACTCAGCATGTCACGGTGCTCGTTCTCGGCAGAAGCTTTTTCTGAAAAGGCAAACCTCTGGCTCCTTCTCCCACAAGGAAGCTGCCAGCCCTGAAAGAAATTGCTGGTATTCACTATCCCTCTGCAACCTATCCACAGGCACAACAGCACTGGGGATCTCTGCTTTCCCAGAGACTCAGCATGTCACGGTGCTCGCTCTCAGCAGAAACATTTTTTTTGAAAGGGAAAAGTCTGGCTCCTTCTCCCACAAGGAAGGTGCCAGCCCTGAAAGATCTTGCTGGTCTTCACCGTCTCCCTCCAGCCTATCCATAGGAACAACAGCACTTGGAATCTCTGCTTTCCCAGAGACTCAGCATGTCACGGTGCTCACTCTCGGCAGAGCCTTTTTCTGAAAAGGCAAACGTCTGGCTCCTTCTCCCACAAGGAAGGTGCCATCCCTGAAAGATCTTTCTGGTCTTTACCGTCCCCCTGCAGCCTATCTTTAGCCGCAACAGCACTGGGGATCTCTGCTTTCCCAGAGACTCAGCATGTCACGGTGCTCGCTCTCGGCAGAAACTTTTTCTGAAAAGGCAAACGTACTGCTCCTTCTCCCACAAGGAAGCTGCCAGCCCTGAAAGAAATTGCTGGTATTCACTATCCCTCTGCAGCCTATGCACAGGCACAACAGCACTGGGGATCTCTGCTTTCCCACAGACTCAGCATGTCACGGTGCTCGCTCTCGGCAGAAGCTTTTTCTGAAAAGGCAAACTTATGGCTCCTTCTCCCACAAGGAAGGTGCCAGCCCTGAAAGATCTTGCTGGTATTCACTATCCCTCTGCAGCCTATGCACAGGCACAACAGCACTGGGGATCTCTGCTTTCCCACAGACTCAGCATGTCACGGTGCTCACTCTCGGCAGAAGCTTTTTCTGAAAAGGCAAACTTATGGCTCCTTCTCCCACAAGGAAGCTGCCAGCCCTGAAAGATCTTGCTGGTATTCACTATCCCTCTGCAGCCTATGCACAGGCACAACAGCACTGGGGATCTCTGCTTTCCCACAGACTCAGCATGTCACGGTGCTCACTCTCGGCAGAAGCTTTTTCTGAAAAGGCAAACTTATGGCTCCTTCTCCCACAAGGAAGCTGCCAGCCCTGAAAGATCTTGCTGGTATTCACTATCCCTCTGCAGCCTATGCACAGGCACAACAGCACTGGGGATCTCTGCTTTCCCACAGACTCAGCATGTCACGGTGCTCACTCTCGGCAGAAGCTTTTTCTGAAAAGGCAAACGTCTGGCTCCTTCTCCCACAAGGAAGCTGCCAGCCCTGAAAGATCTTGCTGGTATTCACTATCCCTCTGCAGCCTATGCACAGGCACAACAGCACTGGGGATCTCTGCTTTCCCACAGACTCAGCATGTCACGGTGCTCACTCTCGGCAGAAGCTTTTTCTGAAAAGGCAAACTTATGGCTCCTTCTCCCACAAGGAAGCTGCCAGCCCTGAAAGATCTTGCTGGTATTCACTATCCCTGTGCAGCCTATCCACAGGCACAACAGCACTGGGGATCTCTGCTTTCCCACAGACTCAGCATGTCACGGTGCTCACTCTCGGCAGAAGCTTTTTCTGAAAAGGCAAACTTATGGCTCCTTCTCCCACAAGGAAGCTGCCAGCCCTGAAAGATCTTGCTGGTATTCACTATCCCTCTGCAGCCTATCCACAGGCACAACAGCACTGGGGATCTCTGCTTTCCCACAGACTCAGCATGTCACGGTGCTCACTCTCGGCAGAAGCTTTTTCTGAAAAGGCAAACTTATGGCTCCTTCTCCCACAAGGAAGCTGCCAGCCCTGAAAGAAATTGCTGGTATTCACTATCCCTGTGCAGCCTATCCACAGGCACAACAGCACTGGGGATCTCTGCTTTCCCACAGACTCAGCATGTCACGGTGCTCACTCTCGGCAGAAGCTTTTTCTGAAAAGGCAAACTTATGGCTCCTTCTCCCACAAGGAAGCTGCCAGCCCTGAAAGAAATTGCTGGTATTCACTATCCCTCTGCAGCCTATCCAGAGGCACAACAGCACTGGGGATCTCTGCTTTCCCAGAGACTCAGCATGTCACGGTGCTCGTTCTCGGCAGAAGCTTTTTCTGAAAAGGCAAACCTCTGGCTCCTTCTCCCACAAGGAAGCTGCAAGCCCTGAAAGAAATTGCTGGTATTCACTATCCCTCTGCAGCCTATCCACAGGCACAACAGCACTGGGGATCTCTGCTTTCCCAGAGACTCAGCATGTCACGGTGCTCGCTCTCAGCAGAAACATTTTTTTTGAAAGGGAAAAGTCTGGCTCCTTCTCCCACAAGGAAGGTGCCAGCCCTGAAAGATCTTGCTGGTCTTCACCGTCTCCCTCCAGCCTATCCATAGGAACAACAGCACTTGGAATCTCTGCTTTCCCAGAGACTCAGCGTCTCACGGTGCTTGATCTCGGCAGAGCCTTTTTCTGAAAAGGCAAACGTCTGGCTCCTTCTCCCACAAGGAAGGTGCCATCCCTGAAAGATCTTTCTGGTCTTTACCGTCCCCCTGCAGCCTATCTTTAGCCGCAACAGCACTGGGGATCTCTGCTTTCCCACAGACTCAGCATGTCACGGTGCTCACTCTCGGCAGAAGCTTTTTCTGAAAAGGCAAACTTATGGCTCCTTCTCCCACAAGGAAGCTGCCAGCCCTGAAAGATCTTGCTGGTATTCACTATCCCTGTGCAGCCTATCCACAGGCACAACAGCACTGGGGATCTCTGCTTTCCCACAGACTCAGCATGTCACGGTGCTCACTCTCGGCAGAAGCTTTTTCTGAAAAGGCAAACTTATGGCTCCTTCTCCCACAAGGAAGCTGCCAGCCCTGAAAGAAATTGCTGGTATTCACTATCCCTCTGCAGCCTATCCACAGGCACAACAGCACTGGGGATCTCTGCTTTCCCAGAGACTCAGCATGTCACGGTGCTCGCTCTCAGCAGAAACATTTTTTTTGAAAGGGAAAAGTCTGGCTCCTTCTCCCACAAGGAAGGTGCCAGCCCTGAAAGATCTTGCTGGTCTTCACCGTCTCCCTCCAGCCTATCCATAGGAACAACAGCACTTGGAATCTCTGCTTTCCCAGAGACTCAGCATCTCACGGTGCTTGATCTCGGCAGAGCCTTTTTCTGAAAAGGCAAACGTCTGGCTCCTTCTCCCACAAGGAAGGTGCCATCCCTGAAAGATCTTTCTGGTCTTTACCGTCCCCCTGCAGCCTATCTTTAGCCGCAACAGCACTGGGGATCTCTGCTTTCCCAGAGACTCAGCATGTCACGGTGCTCACTCTCGGCAGAAGCTTTTTCTGAAAAGGCAAACTTATGGCTCCTTCTCCCACAAGGAAGCTGCCAGCCCTGAAAGAAATTGCTGGTATTCACTATCCCTCTGCAGCCTATCCACAGGCACAACAGCACTGGGGATCTCTGCTTTCCCAGAGACTCAGCATGTCACGGTGCTCGTTCTCGGCAGAAGCTTTTTCTGAAAAGGCAAACCTCTGGCTCCTTCTCCCACAAGGAAGCTGCCAGCCCTGAAAGAAATTGCTGGTATTCACTATCCCTGTGCAGCCTATCCACAGGCACAACAGCACTGGGGATCTCTGCTTTCCCAGAGACTCAGCATGTCACGGTGCTCGCTCTCAGCAGAAACATTTTTTTTGAAAGGGAAAAGTCTGGCTCCTTCTCCCACAAGGAAGGTGCCAGCCCTGAAAGATCTTGCTGGTCTTCACCGTCTCCCTCCAGCCTATCCATAGGAACAACAGCACTTGGAATCTCTGCTTTCCCAGAGACTCAGCGTCTCACGGTGCTTGATCTCGGCAGAGCCTTTTTCTGAAAAGGCAAACGTCTGGCTCCTTCTCCCACAAGGAAGCTGCCAGCCCTGAAAGATCTTTCTGGTCTTTACAGTCCCCCTGCAGCCTATCTTTAGCCGCAACAGCACTGGGGATCTCTGCTTTCCCAGAGACTCAGCATGTCACGGTGCTCGTTCTCGGCAGAAGCTTTTTCTGAAAAGGCAAACTTATGGCTCCTTCTCCCACAAGGAAGCTGCCAGCCCTGAAAGATCTTGCTGGTATTCACTATCCCTCTGCAGCCTATCCACAGGCACAACAGCACTGGGGATCTCTGCTTTCCCACAGACTCAGCATGTCACGGTGCTCACTCTCGGCAGAAGCTTTTTCTGAAAAGGCAAACTTATGGCTCCTTCTCCCACAAGGAAGCTGCCAGCCCTGAAAGATCTTGCTGGTATTCACTATCCCTCTGCAGCCTATCCACAGGCACAACAGCACTGGGGATCTCTGCTTTCCCAGAGACTCAGCATGTCATGGTGCTCACTCTCGGCAGAAGCTTTTTCTGAAAAGGCAAACTTATGGCTCCTTCTCCCACAAGGAAGCTGCCAGCCCTGAAAGAAATTGCTGGTATTCACTATCCCTGTGCAGCCTATCCACAGGCACAACAGCACTGGGGATCTCTGCTTTCCCACAGACTCAGCATGTCACGGTGCTCACTCTCGGCAGAAGCTTTTTCTGAAAAGGCAAACTTATGGCTCCTTCTCCCACAAGGAAGCTGCCAGCCCTGAAAGAAATTGCTGGTATTCACTATCCCTCTGCAGCCTATCCAGAGGCACAACAGCACTGGGGATCTCTGCTTTCCCACAGACTCAGCATGTCACGGTGCTCGTTCTCGGCAGAAGCTTTTTCTGAAAAGGCAAACCTCTGGCTCCTTCTCCCACAAGGAAGCTGCCAGCCCTGAAAGAAATTGCTGGTATTCACTATCCCTCTGCAGCCTATCCACAGGCACAACAGCACTGGGGATCTCTGCTTTCCCAGAGACTCAGCATGTCACGGTGCTCGCTCTCAGCAGAAACATTTTTTTTGAAAGGGAAAAGTCTGGCTCCTTCTCCCACAAGGAAGGTGCCAGCCCTGAAAGATCTTGCTGGTCTTCACCGTCTCCCTCCAGCCTATCCATAGGAACAACAGCACTTGGAATCTCTGCTTTCCCAGAGACTCAGCATGTCACGGTGCTCACTCTCGGCAGAGCCTTTTTCTGAAAAGGCAAACGTCTGGCTCCTTCTCCCACAAGGAAGGTGCCATCCCTGAAAGATCTTTCTGGTCTTTACCGTCCCCCTGCAGCCTATCTTTAGCCGCAACAGCACTGGGGATCTCTGCTTTCCCAGAGACTCAGCATGTCACGGTGCTCGCTCTCGGCAGAAACTTTTTCTGAAAAGGCAAACGTACTGCTCCTTCTCCCACAAGGAAGCTGCCAGCCCTGAAAGAAATTGCTGGTATTCACTATCCCTCTGCAGCCTATGCACAGGCACAACAGCACTGGGGATCTCTGCTTTCCCACAGACTCAGCATGTCACGGTGCTCGCTCTCGGCAGAAGCTTTTTCTGAAAAGGCAAACTTATGGCTCCTTCTCCCACAAGGAAGGTGCCAGCCCTGAAAGATCTTGCTGGTATTCACTATCCCTCTGCAGCCTATGCACAGGCACAACAGCACTGGGGATCTCTGCTTTCCCACAGACTCAGCATGTCACGGTGCTCACTCTCGGCAGAAGCTTTTTCTGAAAAGGCAAACTTATGGCTCCTTCTCCCACAAGGAAGCTGCCAGCCCTGAAAGATCTTGCTGGTATTCACTATCCCTCTGCAGCCTATGCACAGGCACAACAGCACTGGGGATCTCTGCTTTCCCACAGACTCAGCATGTCACGGTGCTCACTCTCGGCAGAAGCTTTTTCTGAAAAGGCAAACGTCTGGCTCCTTCTCCCACAAGGAAGCTGCCAGCCCTGAAAGATCTTGCTGGTATTCACTATCCCTCTGCAGCCTATGCACAGGCACAACAGCACTGGGGATCTCTGCTTTCCCACAGACTCAGCATGTCACGGTGCTCACTCTCGGCAGAAGCTTTTTCTGAAAAGGCAAACTTATGGCTCCTTCTCCCACAAGGAAGCTGCCAGCCCTGAAAGATCTTGCTGGTATTCACTATCCCTGTGCAGCCTATCCACAGGCACAACAGCACTGGGGATCTCTGCTTTCCCACAGACTCAGCATGTCACGGTGCTCACTCTCGGCAGAAGCTTTTTCTGAAAAGGCAAACTTATGGCTCCTTCTCCCACAAGGAAGCTGCCAGCCCTGAAAGATCTTGCTGGTATTCACTATCCCTCTGCAGCCTATCCACAGGCACAACAGCACTGGGGATCTCTGCTTTCCCACAGACTCAGCATGTCACGGTGCTCACTCTCGGCAGAAGCTTTTTCTGAAAAGGCAAACTTATGGCTCCTTCTCCCACAAGGAAGCTGCCAGCCCTGAAAGAAATTGCTGGTATTCACTATCCCTGTGCAGCCTATCCACAGGCACAACAGCACTGGGGATCTCTGCTTTCCCACAGACTCAGCATGTCACGGTGCTCACTCTCGGCAGAAGCTTTTTCTGAAAAGGCAAACTTATGGCTCCTTCTCCCACAAGGAAGCTGCCAGCCCTGAAAGAAATTGCTGGTATTCACTATCCCTCTGCAGCCTATCCAGAGGCACAACAGCACTGGGGATCTCTGCTTTCCCAGAGACTCAGCATGTCACGGTGCTCGTTCTCGGCAGAAGCTTTTTCTGAAAAGGCAAACCTCTGGCTCCTTCTCCCACAAGGAAGCTGCAAGCCCTGAAAGAAATTGCTGGTATTCACTATCCCTCTGCAGCCTATCCACAGGCACAACAGCACTGGGGATCTCTGCTTTCCCAGAGACTCAGCATGTCACGGTGCTCGCTCTCAGCAGAAACATTATTTTTGAAAGGGAAAAGTCTGGCTCCTTCTCCCACAAGGAAGGTGCCAGCCCTGAAAGATCTTGCTGGTCTTCACCGTCTCCCTCCAGCCTATCCATAGGAACAACAGCACTTGGAATCTCTGCTTTCCCAGAGACTCAGCGTCTCACGGTGCTTGATCTCGGCAGAGCCTTTTTCTGAAAAGGCAAACGTCTGGCTCCTTCTCCCACAAGGAAGGTGCCATCCCTGAAAGATCTTTCTGGTCTTTACCGTCCCCCTGCAGCCTATCTTTAGCCGCAACAGCACTGGGGATCTCTGCTTTCCCAGAGACTCAGCATGTCACGGTGCTCACTCTCGGCAGAAGCTTTTTCTGAAAAGGCAAACTTATGGCTCCTTCTCCCACAAGGAAGGTGCCAGCCCTGAAAGATCTTGCTGGTATTCACTATCCCTGTGCAGCCTATCCACAGGCACAACAGCACTGGGGATCTCTGCTTTCCCACAGACTCAGCATGTCACGGTGCTCACTCTCGGCAGAAGCTTTTTCTGAAAAGGCAAACTTATGGCTCCTTCTCCCACAAGGAAGGTGCCAGCCCTGAAAGATCTTGCTGGTGTTCACTATCCCTCTGCAGCCTATGCACAGGCACAACAGCACTGGGGATCTCTGCTTTCCCAGAGACTCAGCATGTCACGGTGCTCACTCTCGGCAGAAGCTTTTTCTGAAAAGGCAAACTTATGGCTCCTTCTCCCACAAGGAAGCTGCCAGCCCTGAAAGAAATTGCTGGTATTCACTATCCCTCTGCAGCCTATCCACAGGCACAAAAGCACTGGGGATCTCTGCTTTCCCACAGACTCAGCATGTCACGGTGCTCACTCTCGGCAGAAGCTTTTTCTGAAAAGGCAAACTTATGGCTCCTTCTCCCACAAGGAAGCTGCCAGCCCTGAAAGATCTTGCTGGTATTCACTATCCCTGTGCAGCCTATCCACAGGCACAACAGCACTGGGGATCTCTGCTTTCCCAGAGACTCAGCATGTCGCGGTGCTCACTCTCGGCAGAAGCTTTTTCTGAAAAGGCAAACGTCTGGCTCCTTCTCCCACAAGGAAGCTGCCAGCCCTGAAAGATCTTGCTGGTATTCACTATCCCTCTGCAGCCTATGCACAGGCACAACAGCACTGGGGATCTCTGCTTTCCCAGAGACTCAGCATGTCACGGTGCTCACTCTCGGCAGAAGCTTTTTCTGAAAAGGCAAACTTACGGCTCCTTCTCCCACAAGGAAGCTGCCAGCCCTGAAAGATCTTGCTGGTATTCACTATCCCTCTGCAGCCTATCCACAGGCACAACAGCACTGGGGATCTCTGCTTTCCCACAGACTCAGCATGTCACGGTGCTCACTCTCGGCAGAAGCTTTTTCTGAAAAGGCAAACGTCTGGCTCCTTCTCCCACAAGGAAGCTGCCAGCCCTGTAAGAAATTGCTGGTATTCACTATCCCTGTGCAGCCTATCCACAGGCACAAAAGCACTGGGGATCTCTGCTTTCCCACAGACTCAGCATGTCACGGTGCTCACTCTCGGCAGAAGCTTTTTCTGAAAAGGCAAACTTATGGCTCCTTCTCCCACAAGGAAGCTGCCAGCCCTGAAAGATCTTGCTGGTATTCACTATCCCTGTGCAGCCTATCCACAGGCACAAAAGCACTGGGGATCTCTGCTTTCCCAGAGACTCAGCATGTCACGGTGCTCACTCTCGGCAGAAGCTTTTTCTGAAAAGGCAAACTTATGGCTCCTTCTCCCACAAGGAAGCTGCCAGCCCTGAAAGATCTTGCTGGTATTCACTATCCCTCTGCAGCCTATGCACAGGCACAACAGCACTGGGGATCTCTGCTTTCCCACAGACTCAGCATGTCACGGTGCTCACTCTCGGCAGAAGCTTTTTCTGAAAAGGCAAACTTACGGCTCCTTCTCCCACAAGGAAGCTGCCAGCCCTGAAAGATCTTGCTGGTATTCACTATCCCTCTGCAGCCTATCCACAGGCACAACAGCACTGGGGATCTCTGCTTTCCCAGAGACTCAGCATGTCACGGTGCTCACTCTCGGCAGAAGCTTTTTCTGAAAAGGCAAACGTCTGGCTCCTTCTCCCACAAGGAAGCTGCCAGCCCTGAAAGAAATTGCTGGTATTCACTATCCCTCTGCAGCCTATCCACAGGCACAAAAGCACTGGGGATCTCTGCTTTCCCACAGACTCAGCATGTCACGGTGCTCACTCTCGGCAGAAGCTTTTTCTGAAAAGGCAAACTTATGGCTCCTTCTCCCACAAGGAAGCTGCCAGCCCTGAAAGAAATTGCTGGTATTCACTATCCCTCTGCAGCCTATCCACAGGCACAACAGCACTGGGGATCTCTGCTTTCCCAGAGACTCAGCATGTCACGGTGCTCACTCTCGGCAGAAGCTTTTTCTGAAAAGGCAAACTTATGGCTCCTTCTCCCACAAGGAAGCTGCCAGCCCTGAAAGATCTTGCTGGTATTCACTATCCCTGTGCAGCCTATGCACAGGCACAACAGCACTGGGGATCTCTGCTTTCCCAGAGACTCAGCATGTCACGGTGCTCACTCTCGGCAGAAGCTTTTTCTGAAAAGGCAAACTTATGGCTCCTTCTCCCACAAGGAATCTGCCAGCCCTGAAAGATCTTGCTGGTATTCACTATCCCTCTGCAGCCTATGCACAGGCACAACAGCACTGGGGATCTCTGCTTTCCCAGAGACTCAGCATGTCACGGTGCTCACTCTCGGCAGAAGCTTTTTCTGAAAAGGCAAACGTCTGGCTCCTTCTCCCACAAGGAAGCTGCCAGCCCTGAAAGATCTTGCTGGTATTCACTATCCCTGTGCAGCCTATCCACAGGCACAACAGCACTGGGGATCTCTGCTTTCCCACAGACTCAGCATGTCACGGTGCTCACTCTCGGCAGAAGCTTTTTCTGAAAAGGCAAACTTATGGCTCCTTCTCCCACAAGGAAGCTGCCAGCCCTGAAAGAAATTGCTGGTATTCACTATCCCTCTGCAGCCTATGCACAGGCACAACAGCACTGGGGATCTCTGCTTTCCCACAGACTCAGCATGTCACGGTGCTCACTCTCGGCAGAAGCTTTTTCTGAAAAGGCAAACTTATGGCTCCTTCTCCCACAAGGAAGCTGCCAGCCCTGAAAGATCTTGCTGGTATTCACTATCCCTCTGCAGCCTATGCACAGGCACAACAGCACTGGGGATCTCTGCTTTCCCAGAGACTCAGCATGTCACGGTGCTCACTCTCGGCAGAAGCTTTTTCTGAAAAGGCAAACCTCTGGCTCCTTCTCCCACAAGGAAGGTGCCAGCCCTGAAAGATCTTGCTGGTGTTCACTATCCCTCTGCAGCCTATCCACAGGCACAACAGCACTGGGGATCTCTGCTTTCCCAGAGACTCAGCATGTCACGGTGCTCGCTCTCAGCAGAAACATTTTTTTTGAAAGGGAAAAGTCTGGCTCCTTCTCCCACAAGGAAGGTGCCAGCCCTGAAAGATCTTGCTGGTCTTCACCGTCTCCCTCCAGCCTATCCATAGGAACAACAGCACTTGGAATCTCTGCTTTCCCAGAGACTCAGCATCTCACGGTGCTTGATCTCGGCAGAGCCTTTTTCTGAAAAGGCAAACGTCTGGCTCCTTCTCCCACAAGGAAGGTGCCATCCCTGAAAGATCTTTCTGGTCTTTACCGTCCCCCTGCAGCCTATCTTTAGCCGCAACAGCACTGGGGATCTCTGCTTTCCCAGAGACTCAGCATGTCACGGTGCTCACTCTCGGCAGAAGCTTTTTCTGAAAAGGCAAACTTATGGCTCCTTCTCCCACAAGGAAGCTGCCAGCCCTGAAAGATCTTGCTGGTATTCACTATCCCTCTGCAGCCTATGCACAGGCACAACAGCACTGGGGATCTCTGCTTTCCCAGAGACTCAGCATGTCACGGTGCTCACTCTCGGCAGAAGCTTTTTCTAAAAAGGCAAACGTCTGGCTCCTTCTCCCACAAGGAAGCTGCCAGCCCTGAAAGATCTTGCTGGTATTCACTATCCCTGTGCAGCCTATGCACAGGCACAACAGCACTGGGGATCTCTGCTTTCCCAGAGACTCAGCATGTCACGGTGCTCACTCTCGGCAGAAGCTTTTTCTGAAAAGGCAAACTTATGGCTCCTTCTCCCACAAGGAAGCTGCCAGCCCTGAAAGAAATTGCTGGTATTCACTATCCCTCTGCAGCCTATGCACAGGCACAACAGCACTGGGGATCTCTGCTTTCCCACAGACTCAGCATGTCACGGTGCTCACTCTCGGCAGAAGCTTTTTCTGAAAAGGCAAACTTATGGCTCCTTCTCCCACAAGGAAGCTGCCAGCCCTGAAAGATCTTGCTGGTATTCACTATCCCTCTGCAGCCTATGCACAGGCACAACAGCACTGGGGATCTCTGCTTTCCCAGAGACTCAGCATGTCACGGTGCTCACTCTCGGCAGAAGCTTTTTCTGAAAAGGCAAACCTCTGGCTCCTTCTCCCACAAGGAAGGTGCCAGCCCTGAAAGATCTTGCTGGTGTTCACTATCCCTCTGCAGCCTATCCACAGGCACAACAGCACTGGGGATCTCTGCTTTCCCAGAGACTCAGCATGTCACGGTGCTCGCTCTCAGCAGAAACATTTTTTTTGAAAGGGAAAAGTCTGGCTCCTTCTCCCACAAGGAAGGTGCCAGCCCTGAAAGATCTTGCTGGTCTTCACCGTCTCCCTCCAGCCTATCCATAGGAACAACAGCACTTGGAATCTCTGCTTTCCCAGAGACTCAGCATCTCACGGTGCTTGATCTCGGCAGAGCCTTTTTCTGAAAAGGCAAACGTCTGGCTCCTTCTCCCACAAGGAAGGTGCCATCCCTGAAAGATCTTTCTGGTCTTTACCGTCCCCCTGCAGCCTATCTTTAGCCGCAACAGCACTGGGGATCTCTGCTTTCCCAGAGACTCAGCATGTCACGGTGCTCACTCTCGGCAGAAGCTTTTTCTGAAAAGGCAAACTTATGGCTCCTTCTCCCACAAGGAAGCTGCCAGCCCTGAAAGATCTTGCTGGTATTCACTATCCCTCTGCAGCCTATGCACAGGCACAACAGCACTGGGGATCTCTGCTTTCCCACAGACTCAGCATGTCACGGTGCTCACTCTCGGCAGAAGCTTTTTCTAAAAAGGCAAACGTCTGGCTCCTTCTCCCACAAGGAAGCTGCCAGCCCTGAAAGATCTTGCTGGTATTCACTATCCCTGTGCAGCCTATGCACAGGCACAACAGCACTGGGGATCTCTGCTTTCCCAGAGACTCAGCATGTCACGGTGCTCACTCTCGGCAGAAGCTTTTTCTGAAAAGGCAAACTTATGGCTCCTTCTCCCACAAGGAAGCTGCCAGCCCTGAAAGAAATTGCTGGTATTCACTATCCCTCTGCAGCCTATGCACAGGCACAACAGCACTGGGGATCTCTGCTTTCCCACAGACTCAGCATGTCACGGTGCTCACTCTCGGCAGAAGCTTTTTCTGAAAAGGCAAACTTATGGCTCCTTCTCCCACAAGGAAGCTGCCAGCCCTGAAAGATCTTGCTGGTATTCACTATCCCTCTGCAGCCTATGCACAGGCACAACAGCACTGGGGATCTCTGCTTTCCCAGAGACTCAGCATGTCACGGTGCTCACTCTCGGCAGAAGCTTTTTCTGAAAAGGCAAACCTCTGGCTCCTTCTCCCACAAGGAAGCTGCCAGCCCTGAAAGATCTTGCTGGTTTTCACTATCCCTCTGCAGCCTATCCACAGGCACAACAGCACTGGGGATCTCTGCTTTCCCAGAGACTCAGCATGTCACGGTGCTCGCTCTCAGCAGAAACATTTTTTTTGAAAGGGAAAAGTCTGGCTCCTTCTCCCACAAGGAAGGTGCCAGCCCTGAAAGATCTTGCTGGTCTTCACCGTCTCCCTCCAGCCTATCCATAGGAACAACAGCACTTGGAATCTCTGCTTTCCCAGAGACTCAGCATCTCACGGTTCTTGATCTCGTCAGAGCCTTTTTCTGAAAAGGCAAACATCTGGCTCCTTCTCCCACAAGGAAGGTGCCATCCCTGAAAGATCTTTCTGGTCTTTACCGTCCCCCTGCAGCCTATCTTTAGCCGCAACAGCACTGGGGATCTCTGCTTTCCCAGAGACTCAGCATGTCACGGTGCTCACTCTCGGCAGAAGCTTTTTCTGAAAAGGCAAACTTATGGCTCCTTCTCCCACAAGGAAGCTGCCAGCCCTGAAAGATCTTGCTGGTATTCACTATCCCTCTGCAGCCTATGCACAGGCACAACAGCACTGGGGATCTCTGCTTTCCCACAGACTCAGCATGTCACGGTGCTCACTCTCGGCAGAAGCTTTTTCTAAAAAGGCAAACGTCTGGCTCCTTCTCCCACAAGGAAGCTGCCAGCCCTGAAAGATCTTGCTGGTATTCACTATCCCTGTGCAGCCTATCCACAGGCACAACAGCACTGGGGATCTCTGCTTTCCCAGAGACTCAGCATGTCACGGTGCTCACTCTCGGCAGAAGCTTTTTCTGAAAAGGCAAACTTATGGCTCCTTCTCCCACAAGGAAGCTGCCAGCCCTGAAAGAAATTGCTGGTATTCACTATCCCTCTGCAGCCTATGCACAGGCACAACAGCACTGGGGATCTCTGCTTTCCCACAGACTCAGCATGTCACGGTGCTCACTCTCGGCAGAAGCTTTTTCTGAAAAGGCAAACTTATGGCTCCTTCTCCCACAAGGAAGCTGCCAGCCCTGAAAGATCTTGCTGGTATTCACTATCCCTCTGCAGCCTATGCACAGGCACAACAGCACTGGCGATCTCTGCTTTCCCAGAGACTCAGCATGTCACGGTGCTCACTCTCGGCAGAAGCTTTTTCTGAAAAGGCAAACCTCTGGCTCCTTCTCCCACAAGGAAGCTGCCAGCCCTGAAAGATCTTGCTGGTGTTCACTATCCCTCTGCAGCCTATGCACAGGCACAACAGCACTGGGGATCTCTGCTTTCCCAGAGACTCAGCATGTCACGGTGCTCGCTCTCAGCAGAAACATTTTTTTTGAAAGGGAAAAGTCTGGCTCCTTCTCCCACAAGGAAGGTGCCAGCCCTGAAAGATCTTGCTGGTCTTCACCGTCTCCCTCCAGCCTATCCATAGGAACAACAGCACTTGGAATCTCTGCTTTCCCAGAGACTCAGCATCTGACGGTGCTTGATCTCGGCAGAGCCTTTTTCTGAAAAGGCAAACGTCTGGCTCCTTCTCCCACAAGGAAGGTGCCATCCCTGAAAGATCTTTCTGGTCTTTACCGTCCCCCTGCAGCCTATCTTTAGCCGCAACAGCACTGGGGATCTCTGCTTTCCCAGAGACCCAGCATGTCACGGTGCTCGCTCTCGGCAGAAACTTTTTCTGAAAAGGCAAACGTACTGCTCCTTCTCCTACAAGGAAGCTGCCAGCCCTGAAAGATCTTGCGGTCTTCACCGCCCCCTGCAGCCTATGCACAGGCACAACAGCACTGGGGATCTCTGCTTTCCCACAGACTCAGCATGTCACGGTGCTCACTCTCGGCAGAAGCTTTTTCTGAAAAGGCAAACTTATGGCTCCTTCTCCCACAAGGAAGCTGCCAGCCCTGAAAGAAATTGCTGGTATTCACTATCCCTCTGCAGCCTATCCACAGGCACAACAGCACTGGGGATCTCTGCTTTCCCACAGACTCAGCATGTCACGGTGCTCACTCTCGGCAGAAGCTTTTTCTGAAAAGGCAAACTTATGGCTCCTTCTCCCACAAGGAAGCTGCCAGCCCTGAAAGATCTTGCTGGTATTCACTATCCCTCTGCAGCCTATGCACAGGCACAACAGCACTGGGGATCTCTGCTTTCCCACAGACTCAGCATGTCACGGTGCTCACTCTCGGCAGAAGCTTTTTCTGAAAAGGCAAACTTATGGCTCCTTCTCCCACAAGGAAGCTGCCAGCCCTGAAAGATCTTGCTGGTATTCACTATCCCTCTGCAGCCTATGCACAGGCACAACAGCACTGGGGATCTCTGCTTTCCCACAGACTCAGCATGTCACGGTGCTCACTCTCGGCAGAAGCTTTTTCTGAAAAGGCAAACTTATGGCTCCTTCTCCCACAAGGCAGCTGCCAGCCCTGAAAGAAATTTCTGGTATTCACTATCCCTCTGCAGCCTATCCACAGGCACAACAGCACTGGGGATCTCTGCTTTCCCAGAGACTCAGCATGTCACGGTGCTCACTCTCGGCAGAAGCTTTTTCTGAAAAGGCAAACTTACGGCTCCTTCTCCCACAAGGAAGCTGCAAGCCCTGAAAGATCTTGCTGGTATTCACTATCCCTGTGCAGCCTATCCACAGGCACAACAGCACTGGGGATCTCTGCTTTCCCAGAGACTCAGCATGTCACGGTGCTCACTCTCGGCAGAAGCTTTTTCTGAAAAGGCAAACGTCTGGCTCCTTCTCCCACAAGGAAGCTGCCAGCCCTGAAAGATCTTGCTGGTATTCACTATCCCTCTGCAGCCTATGCACAGGCACAACAGCACTGGGGATCTCTGCTTTCCCACAGACTCAGCATGTCACGGTGCTCACTCTCGGCAGAAGCTTTTTCTGAAAAGGCAAACGTCTGGCTCCTTCTCCCACAAGGAAGCTGCCAGCCCTGAAAGATCTTGCTGGTATTCACTATCCCTGTGCAGCCTATGCACAGGCACAACAGCACTGGGGATCTCTGCTTTCCCACAGACTCAGCATGTCACGGTGCTCACTCTCGGCAGAAGCTTTTTCTGAAAAGGCAAACTTATGGCTCCTTCTCCCACAAGGAAGCTGCCAGCCCTGAAAGATCTTGCTGGTATTCACTATCCCTCTGCAGCCTATCCACAGGCACAACAGCACTGGGGATCTCTGCTTTCCCAGAGACTCAGCATGTCACGGTGCTCACTCTCGGCAGAAGCTTTTTCTGAAAAGGCAAACTTATGGCTCCTTCTCCCACAAGGAAGCTGCCAGCCCTGAAAGATCTTGCTGGTATTCACTATCCCTCTGCAGCCTATGCACAGGCACAACAGCACTGGGGATCTCTGCTTTCCCACAGACTCAGCATGTCACGGTGCTCACTCTCGGCAGAAGCTTTTTCTGAAAAGGCAAACGTCTGGCTCCTTCTCCCACAAGGCAGCTGCCAGCCCTGAAAGAAATTGCTGGTATTCACTATCCCTCTGCAGCCTATCCACAGGCACAACAGCACTGGGGATCTCTGCTTTCCCAGAGACTCAGCATGTCACGGTGCTCACTCTAGGCAGAAGCTTTTTCTGAAAAGGCAAACTTACGGCTCCTTCTCCCACAAGGAAGCTGCAAGCCCTGAAAGATCTTGCTGGTATTCACTATCCCTGTGCAGCCTATCCACAGGCACAACAGCACTGGGGATCTCTGCTTTCCCAGAGACTCAGCATGTCACGGTGCTCACTCTCGGCAGAAGCTTTTTCTGAAAAGGCAAACGTCTGGCTCCTTCTCCCACAAGGAAGCTGCCAGCCCTGAAAGATCTTGCTGGTATTCACTATCCCTCTGCAGCCTATGCACAGGCACAACAGCACTGGGGATCTCTGCTTTCCCACAGACTCAGCATGTCACGGTGCTCACTCTCGGCAGAAGCTTTTTCTGAAAAGGCAAACGTCTGGCTCCTTCTCCCACAAGGAAGCTGCCAGCCCTGAAAGATCTTGCTGGTATTCACTATCCCTCTGCAGCCTATGCACAGGCACAACAGCACTGGGGATCTCTGCTTTCCCACAGACTCAGCATGTCACGGTGCTCACTCTCGGCAGAAGCTTTTTCTGAAAAGGCAAACTTATGGCTCCTTCTCCCACAAGGAAGGTGCCAGCCCTGAAAGATCTTCCTGGTATTCACTATCCCTCTGCAGCCTATGCACAGGCACAACAGCACTGGGGATCTCTGCTTTCCCACAGACTCAGCATGTCACGGTGCTCACTCTCGGCAGAAGCTTTTTCTGAAAAGGCAAACTTATGGCTCCTTCTCCCACAAGGAAGCTGCCAGCCCTGAAAGATCTTGCTGGTATTCACTATCCCTCTGCAGCCTATGCACAGGCACAACAGCACTGGGGATCTCTGCTTTCCCACAGACTCAGCATGTCACGGTGCTCACTCTCGGCAGAAGCTTTTTCTGAAAAGGCAAACGTCTGGCTCCTTCTCCCACAAGGCAGCTGCCAGCCCTGAAAGAAATTGCTGGTATTCACTATCCCTCTGCAGCCTATCCACAGGCACAACAGCACTGGGGATCTCTGCTTTCCCAGAGACTCAGCATGTCACGGTGCTCACTCTCGGCAGAAGCTTTTTCTGAAAAGGCAAACTTACGGCTCCTTCTCCCACAAGGAAGCTGCCAGCCCTGAAAGATCTTGCTGGTATTCACTATCCCTGTGCAGCCTATCCACAGGCACAACAGCACTGGGGATCTCTGCTTTCCCAGAGACTCAGCATGTCACGGTGCTCACTCTCGGCAGAAGCTTTTTCTGAAAAGGCAAACGTCTGGCTCCTTCTCCCACAAGGAAGCTGCCAGCCCTGAAAGATCTTGCTGGTATTCACTATCCCTCTGCAGCCTATGCACAGGCACAACAGCACTGGGGATCTCTGCTTTCCCACAGACTCAGCATGTCACGGTGCTCACTCTCGGCAGAAGCTTTTTCTGAAAAGGCAAACTTATGGCTCCTTCTCCCACAAGGAAGCTGCCAGCCCTGAAAGATCTTGCTGGTATTCACTATCCCTCTGCAGCCTATGCACAGGCACAACAGCACTGGGGATCTCTGCTTTCCCACAGACTCAGCATGTCACGGTGCTCACTCTCGGCAGAAGCTTTTTCTGAAAAGGCAAACTTATGGCTCCTTCTCCCACAAGGAAGCTGCCAGCCCTGAAAGATCTTGCTGGTATTCACTATCCCTCTGCAGCCTATGCACAGGCACAACAGCACTGGGGATCTCTGCTTTCCCAGAGACTCAGCATGTCACGGTGCTCACTCTCGGCAGAAGCTTTTTCTGAAAAGGCAAACCTCTGGCTCCTTCTCCCACAAGGAAGCTGCCAGCCCTGAAAGATCTTGCTGGTGTTCATTATCCCTCTGCAGCCTATCCACAGGCACAACAGCACTGGGGATCTCTGCTTTCCCAGAGACTCAGCATGTCACGGTGCTCGCTCTCAGCAGAAACATTTTTTTTGAAAGGGAAAAGTCTGGCTCCTTCTCCCACAAGGAAGGTGCCAGCCCTGAAAGATCTTGCTGGTCTTCACCGTCTCCCTCCAGCCTATCCATAGGAACAACAGCACTTGGAATCTCTGCTTTCCCAGAGACTCAGCATCTCACGGTGCTTGATCTCGGCAGAGCCTTTTTCTGAAAAGGCAAACGTCTGGCTCCTTCTCCCACAAGGAAGCTGCCAGCCCTGAAAGATCTTGCTGGTATTCACTATCCCTCTCCAGCCTATGCACAGGCACAACAGCACTGGGGATCTCTGCTTTCCCAGAGACTCAGCATGTCACGGTGCTCACTCTCGGCAGAAGCTTTTTCTGAAAAGGCAAACTTATGGCTCCTTCTCCCACAAGGAAGCTGCCAGCCCTGAAAGAAATTGCTGGTATTCACTATCCCTCTGCAGCCTATGCACAGGCACAACAGCACTGGGGATCTCTGCTTTCCCAGAGACTCAGCATGTCACGGTGCTCACTCTCGGCAGAAGCTTTTTCTGAAAAGGCAAACTTATGGCTCCTTCTCCCACAAGGAAGCTGCCAGCCCTGAAAGATCTTGCTGGTATTCACTATCCCTCTGCAGCCTATGCACAGGCACAACAGCACTGGGGATCTCTGCTTTCCCAGAGACTCAGCATGTCACGGTGCTCACTCTCGGCAGAAGCTTTTTCTGAAAAGGCAAACCTCTGGCTCCTTCTCCCACAAGGAAGCTGCCAGCCCTGAAAGATCTTGCTGGTGTTCACTATCCCTCTGCAGCCTATCCACAGGCACAACAGCTTTGGGGATCTCTGCTTTCCCAGAGACTCAGCATGTCACGGTGCTCGCTCTCGGCAGAAGCTTTTTTCTGAAAAGGCAAACTTACGGCTCCTTCTCCCACAGGGAAGGTGCCAGCCCTGAAAACTAATGCAGTTTTTCACTATCCCTCTGCAGCCTATCCACAGGCACAACAGCTTTGGGGATCTCTGCTTTCCCAGAGACTCAGCATGTCACGGTGCTCGTTCTCGGCAGAAGCTTTTTCTGAGAAGGCAAAAGTGTGGCTCCTTCTCCCACAAGGAAGGTGCTAGCCCTGAAAGATCTTGCTGGTATTCACTATCCCTCTGCAGCCTATCCACAGGCACAACAGCTTTTGGGATCTCTGCTTTCCCAGAGACGCAGCATGTCACGGTGCTCGCTCTCGGCAGAACCTTTTTTCTGAAAAGGCAAACTTACGGCTCCTTCTCCCACAGGGAAGGTGCCAGCCCTGAAAACTAATGCAGTTTTTCACTATCCCTCTGCAGCCTATCCACAGGCACAACAGCTTTGGGGATCTCTGCTTTCCCAGAGACTCAGCATGTCACGGTGCTCGCTCTCGGCAGAAGCTTTTTTCTGAAAAGGCAAACTTACGGCTCCTTCTCCCACAGGGAAGGTGCCAGCCCTGAAAACTAATGCAGTTTTTCACTATCCCTCTGCAGCCTATCCACAGGCACAACAGCTTTTGGGATCTCTGCTTTCCCAGAGACTCAGCATGTCACGGTGCTCGCTCTCGGCAGAAGCTTTTTTCTGAAAAGGCAAACTTACGGCTCCTTCTCCCACAGGGAAGGTGCCAGCCCTGAAAACTAATGCAGTTTTTCACTATCCCTCTGCAGCCTATCCACAGGCAAAACAGCTTTTGGGATCTCTGCTTTCCCAGAGACTCAGCATGTCACGGTGCTCGTTCTCGGCAGAAGCTTTTTCTGAGAAGGCAAAAGTGTGGCTCCTTCTCCCACAAGGAAGGTGCTAGCCCTGAAAGATCATGCAGGTATTCACTATCCCTCTGCAGCCTATCCACAGGCACAACAGCTTTTGGGATCTCTGCTTTCCCAGAGACTCAGCATGTCACGGTGCTCGCTCTCGGCAGAAGCTTTTTTCTGAAAAGGCAAACTTACGGCTCCTTCTCCCACAGGGAAGGTGCCAGCCCTGAAAACAAATGCAGTTTTTCACTATCCCTCTGCAGCCTATCCACAGGCACAACAGCTTTTGGGATCTCTGCTTTCCCAGAGACTCAGCATGTCACGGTGCTCGTTCTCGGCAGAAGCTTTTTCTGAGAAGGCAAAAGTGTGGCTCCTTCTCCCACAGGGAAGGTGCCAGCCCTGAAAACTAATGCAGTTTTTCACTATCCCTCTGCAGCCTATCCACAGGCACAACAGCTTTGGGGATCTCTGCTTTCCCAGAGACTCAGCATGTCACGGTGCTCGTTCTCGGCAGAAGCTTTTTCTGAGAAGGCAAAAGTGTGGCTCCTTCTCCCACAAGGAAGGTGCTAGCCCTGAAAGATCTTGCTGGTATTCACTATCCCTCTGCAGCCTATCCACAGGCACAACAGCTTTTGGGATCTCTGCTTTCCCAGAGACTCAGCATGTCACGGTGCTCGCTCTCGGCAGAAGCTTTTTTCTGAAAAAGAAAACTTTCGGCTCCTTCTCCCTCAGGGAAGGTGCCAGCCCTGAAAACTAATGCAGTTTTTCACTATCCCTCTGCAGCCTATTCACAGGCACAACAGCTTTTGGGATCTCTGCTTTCCCAGAGACTCAGCATGTCACGGTGCTCGCTCTCGGCAGAAGCTTTTTTCTGAAAAAGAAAACTTTCGGCTCCTTCTCCCTCAGGGAAGGTGCCAGCCCTGAAAACTAATGCAGTTTTTCACTATCCCTCTGCAGCCTATCCACAGGCACAACAGCTTTGGGGATCTCTGCTTTCCCAGAGACTCAGCATGTCACGGTGCTCACTCTCGCCAGAGCCTTTTTCTGAAAAGGCAAACTTACGGCTCCTTCTCCCACAGGGAAGGTGCCAGCCCTGAAACATATTGCTGGTATTCACTATCCGTCTGCAGCCTATCTTTAGCCGCAACAGCACTGGGGATCTCTGCTTTCCCAGAGACTCAGCATGTCACGGTGCTCGCTCTCGGCAGAAGCTTTTTTCTGAAAAGGCAAACTTACGGCTCCTTCTCCCACAGGGAAGGTGCCAGCCCTGAAAACTAATGCAGTTTTTCACTATCCCTCTGCAGCCTATCCACAGGCACAACAGCTTTGGGGATCTCTGCTTTCCCAGAGACTCAGCATGTCACGGTGCTCGCTCTCGGCAGAAGCTTTTTTCTGAAAAGGCAAACTTACGGCTCCTTCTCCCACAGGGAAGGTGCCAGCCCTGAAATCTAATGCAGTTTTTCACTATCCCTCTGCAGCCTATCCACAGGCACAACAGCTTTTGGGATCTCTGCTTTCCCAGAGACTCAGCATGTCACGGTGCTCGCTCTCGGCAGAAGCTTTTTTCTGAAAAGGCAAACTTTCGGCTCCTTCTCCCACAGGGAAGGTGCCAGCCCTGAAAACTAATGCAGTTTTTCACTATCCCTCTGCAGCCTATCCACAGGCACAACAGCTTTTGGGATCTCTGCTTTCCCAGAGACTCAGCATGTCACGGTGCTCGTTCTCGGCAGAAGCTTTTTTGAGAAGGCAAAAGTGTGGCTCCTTCTCCCACAAGGAAGGTGCTAGCCCTGAAAGATCTTGCTGGTATTCACTATCCCTCTGCAGCCTATCCACAGGCACAACAGCTTTTGGGATCTCTGCTTTCCCAGAGACTCAGCATGTCACGGTGCTCGCTCTCGGCAGAAGCTTTTTTCTGAAAAGGCAAACTTACGGCTCCTTCTCCCACAGGGAAGGTGCCAGCCCTGAAAACTAATGCAGTTTTTCACTATCCCTCTGCAGCCTATTCACAGGCACAACAGCTTTTGGGATCTCTGCTTTCCCAGAGACTCAGCATGTCACGGTGCTCTTTCTCGGCAGAAGCTTTTTTCTGAAAAGGCAAACTTACGGCTCCTTCTCCCACAGGGAAGGTGCCAGCCCTGAAAACTAATGCAGTTTTTCACTATCCCTCTGCAGCCTATCCACAGGCACAACAGCTTTGGGGATCTCTGCTTTCCCAGAGACTCAGCATGTCACGGTGCTCGCTCTCGGCAGAAGTTTTTTTCTGAAAAGGCAAACTTACGGCTCCTTCTCCCACAGGGAAGGTGCCAGCCCTGAAAACTAATGCAGTTTTTCACTATCCCTCTGCAGCCTATCCACAGGCACAACAGCTTTTGGGATCTCTGCTTTCCCAGAGACTCAGCATGTCACGGTGCTCGTTCTCGGCAGAAGCTTTTTCTGAGAAGGCAAAAGTGTGGCTCCTTCTCCCACAAGGAAGGTGCTAGCCCTGAAAGATCTTGCTGGTATTCACTATCCCTCTGCAGCCTATCCACAGGCACAAAAGCTTTTGGGATCTCTGCTTTCCCAGAGACTCAGCATGTCACGGTGCTCGCTCTCGGCAGAAGCTTTTTTCTGAAAAGGCAAACTTACGGCTCCTTCTCCCACAGGGAAGGTGCCAGCCCTGAAAACTAATGCAGTTTTTCACTATCCCTCTGCAGCCTATCCACAGGCACAACAGCTTTTGGGATCTCTGCTTTCCCAGAGACTCAGCATGTCACGGTGCTCGTTCTCGGCAGAAGCTTTTTCTGAGAAGGCAAAAGTGTGGCTCCTTCTCCCACAGGGAAGGTGCTAGCCCTGAAAGATCTTGCTGGTATTCACTATCCCTCTGCAGCCTATCCACAGGCACAACAGCTTTTGGGATCTCTGCTTTCCCAGAGACTCAGCATGTCACGGTGCTCGCTCTCGGCAGAAGCTTTTTTCTGAAAAGGCAAACTTACGGCTCCTTCTCCCACAGGGAAGGTGCCAGCCCTGAAAACTAATGCAGTTTTTCACTATCCCTCTGCAGCCTATCCACAGGCACAACAGCTTTGGGGATCTCTGCTTTCCCAGAGACTCAGCATGTCACGGTGCTCGCTCTCGGCAGAAGCTTTTTTCTGAAAAGGCAAACTTACGGCTCCTTCTCCCACAGGGAAGGTGCCAGCATTGAAAACTAATGCAGTTTTTCACTATCCCTCTGCAGCCTATCCACAGGCACAACAGCTTTGGGGATCTCTGCTTTCCCAGAGACTCAGCATGTCACGGTGCTCGCTCTCGGCAGAAGCTTTTTTCTGAAAAAGAAAACTTTCGGCTCCTTCTCCCTCAGGGAAGGTGCCAGCCCTGAAAACTAATGCAGTTTTTCACTATCCCTCTGCAGCCTATCCACAGGCACAACAGCTTTGGGGATCTCTGCTTTCCCAGAGACTCAGCATGTCACGGTGCTCGCTCTCGGCAGAAGCTTTTTTCTGAAAAGGCAAACTTACGGCTCCTTCTCCCACAGGGAAGGTGCCAGCCCTGAAAACTAATGCAGTTTTTCACTATCCCTCTGCAGCCTATCCACAGGCACAACAGCTTTTGGGATCTCTGCTTTCCCAGAGACTCAGCATGTCACGGTGCTCGATCTCGGCAGAAGCTTTTTCTGAGAAGGCAAAAGTGTGGCTCCTTCTCCCACAAGGAAGGTGCTAGCCCTGAAAGATCTTGCTGGTATTCACTATCCCTCTGCAGCCTATCCACAGGCACAACAGCTTTTGGGATCTCTGCTTTCCCAGAGACTCAGCATGTCACGGTGCTCGCTCTCGGCAGAAGCTTTTTTCTGAAAAGGCAAACTTACGGCTCCTTCTCCCACAGGGAAGGTGCCAGCCCTGAAAACTAATGCAGTTTTTCACTATCCCTCTGCAGCCTATCCACAGGCACAACAGCTTTGGGGATCTCTGCTTTCCCAGAGACTCAGCATGTCACGGTGCTCGCTCTCGGCAGAAGCTTTTTTCTGTAAAGGCAAACTTACGGCTCCTTCTCCCACAGGGAAGGTGCCAGCCCTGAAAACTAATGCAGTTTTTCACTATCCCTCTGCAGCCTATCCACAGGCACACAGCTTTTGGGATCTCTGCTTTCCCAGAGACTCAGCATGTCACGGTGCTCGCTCTCGGCAGAAGCTTTTTTCTGAAAAGGCAAACTTACGGCTCCTTCTCCCACAGGGAAGGTGCCAGCCCTGAAAACTAATGCAGTTTTTCACTATCCCTCTGCAGCCTATCCACAGGCACAACAGCTTTTGGGATCTCTGCTTTCCCAGAGACTCAGCATGTCACGGTGCTCGTTCTCGGCAGAAGCTTTTTCTGAGAAGGCAAAAGTGTGGCTCCTTCTCCCACAAGGAAGGTGCTAGCCCTGAAAGATCTTGCTGGTATTCACTATCCCTCTGCAGCCTATCCACAGGCACAACAGCTTTTGGGATCTCTGCTTTCCCAGAGACTCAGCATGTCACGGTGCTCGCTCTCGGCAGAAGCTTTTTTCTGAAAAGGCAAACTTACGGCTCCTTCTCCCACAGGGAAGGTGCCAGCCCTGAAAACTAATGCAGTTTTTCACTATCCCTCTGCAGCCTATCCACAGGCACAACAGCTTTTGGGATCTCTGCTTTCCCAGAGACTCAGCATGTCACGGTGCTCGTTCTCGGCAGAAGCTTTTTCTGAGAAGGCAAAAGTGTGGCTCCTTCTCCCACAAGGAAGGTGCTAGCCCTGAAAGATCTTGCTGGTATTCACTATCCCTCTGCAGCCTATCCACAGGCACAAAAGCTTTTGGGATCTCTGCTTTCCCAGAGACTCAGCATGTCACGGTGCTCGCTCTCGGCAGAAGCTTTTTTCTGAAAAGGCAAACTTACGGCTCCTTCTCCCACAGGGAAGGTGCCAGCCCTGAAAACTAATGCAGTTTTTCACTATCCCTCTGCAGCCTATCCACAGGCACAACAGCTTTTGGGATCTCTGCTTTCCCAGAGACTCAGCATGTCACGGTGCTCGTTCTCGGCAGAAGCTTTTTCTGAGAAGGCAAAAGTGTGGCTCCTTCTCCCACAGGGAAGGTGCTAGCCCTGAAAGATCTTGCTGGTATTCACTATCCCTCTGCAGCCTATCCACAGGCACAACAGCTTTTGGGATCTCTGCTTTCCCAGAGACTCAGCATGTCACGGTGCTCGCTCTCGGCAGAAGCTTTTTTCTGAAAAGGCAAACTTACGGCTCCTTCTCCCACAGGGAAGGTGCCAGCCCTGAAAACTAATGCAGTTTTTCACTATCCCTCTGCAGCCTATCCACAGGCACAACAGCTTTGGGGATCTCTGCTTTCCCAGAGACTCAGCATGTCACGGTGCTCGCTCTCGGCAGAAGCTTTTTTCTGAAAAGGCAAACTTACGGCTCCTTCTCCCACAGGGAAGGTGCCAGCATTGAAAACTAATGCAGTTTTTCACTATCCCTCTGCAGCCTATCCACAGGCACAACAGCTTTGGGGATCTCTGCTTTCCCAGAGACTCAGCATGTCACGGTGCTCGCTCTCGGCAGAAGCTTTTTTCTGAAAAAGAAAACTTTCGGTTCCTTCTCCCTCAGGGAAGGTGCCAGCCCTGAAAACTAATGCAGTTTTTCACTATCCCTCTGCAGCCTATCCACAGGCACAACAGCTTTTGGGATCTCTGCTTTCCCAGAGACTCAGCATGTCACGGTGCTCGCTCTCGGCAGAAGCTTTTTTCTGAAAAGGCAAACTTACGGCTCCTTCTCCCACAGGGAAGGTGCCAGCCCTGAAAACTAATGCAGTTTTTCACTATCCCTCTGCAGCCTATCCACAGGCACAACAGCTTTTGGGATCTCTGCTTTCCCAGAGACTCAGCATGTCACGGTGCTCGTTCTCGGCAGAAGCTTTTTCTGAGAAGGCAAAAGTGTGGCTCCTTCTCCCACAAGGAAGGTGCTAGCCCTGAAAGATCTTGCTGGTATTCACTATCCCTCTGCAGCCTATCCACAGGCACAACAGCTTTTGGGATCTCTGCTTTCCCAGAGACTCAGCATGTCACGGTGCTCGCTCTCTGCAGAAGCTTTTTTCTGAAAAGGCAAACTTACGGCTCCTTCTCCCACAGGGAAGGTGCCAGCCCTGAAAACTAATGCAGTTTTTCACTATCCCTCTGCAGCCTATCCACAGGCACAACAGCTTTGGGGATCTCTGCTTTCCCAGAGACTCAGCATGTCACGGTGCTCGCTCTCGGCAGGAGCTTTTTTCTGAAAAGGCAAACTTACGGCTCCTTCTCCCACAGGGAAGGTGCCAGCCCTGAAAACTAATGCAGTTTTTCACTATCCCTCTGCAGCCTATCCACAGGCACAACAGCTTTGGGGATCTCTGCTTTCCCAGAGACTCAGCATGTCACGGTGCTCGCTCTCGGCAGAAGCTTTTTTCTGAAAAGGCAAACTTACGGCTCCTTCTCCCACAGGGAAGGTGCCAGCCCTGAAAACTAATGCAGTTTTTCACTATCCCTCTGCAGCCTATCCACAGGCACAACAGCTTTTGGGATCTCTGCTTTCCCAGAGACTCAGCATGTCACGGTGCTCGCTCTCGGCAGAAGCTTTTTTCTGAAAAGGCAAACTTACGGCTCCTTCTCCCACAGGGAAGGTGCCAGCCCTGAAAACTAATGCAGTTTTTCACTATCCCTCTGCAGCCTATCCACAGGCACAACAGATTTTGGGATCTCTGCTTTCCCAGAGACTCAGCATGTCACGGTGCTCGCTCTCGGCAGAAGCTTTTTTCTGAAAAGGCAAACTTACGGCTCCTTCTCCCACAGGGAAGGTGCCAGCCCTGAAAACTAATGCAGTTTTTCACTATCCCTCTGCAGCCTATTCACAGGCACAACAGCTTTTGGGATCTCTGCTTTCCCAGAGACTCAGCATGTCACGGTGCTCGCTCTCGGCAGAAGCTTTTTTCTGAAAAGGCAAACTTACGGCTCCTTCTCCCACAGGGAAGGTGCCAGCCCTGAAAACTAATGCAGTTTTTCACTATCCCTCTGCAGCCTATCCACAGGCACAACAGCTTTGGGGATCTCTGCTTTCCCAGAGACTCAGCATGTCACGGTGCTCGCTCTCGGCAGAAGCTTTTTTCTGAAAAGGCAAACTTACGGCTCCTTCTCCCACAGGGAAGGTGCCAGCCCTGAAAACTAATGCAGTTTTTCACTATCCCTCTGCAGCCTATCCACAGGCACAACAGCTTTTGGGATCTCTGCTTTCCCAGAGACTCAGCATGTCACGGTGCTCGTTCTCGGCAGAAGCTTTTTCTGAGAAGGCAAAAGTGTGGCTCCTTCTCCCACAAGGAAGGTGCTAGCCCTGAAAGATCTTGCTGGTATTCACTATCCCTCTGCAGCCTATCCACAGGCACAACAGCTTTTGGGATCTCTGCTTTCCCAGAGACTCAGCATGTCACGGTGCTCGCTCTCGGCAGAAGCTTTTTTCTGAAAAGGCAAACTTACGGCTCCTTCTCCCACAGGGAAGGTGCCAGCCCTGAAAACTAATGCAGTTTTTCACTATCCCTCTGCAGCCTATCCACAGGCACAACAGCTTTGGGGATCTCTGCTTTCCCAGAGACTCAGCATGTCACGGTGCTCGCTCTCGGCAGAAGCTTTTTTCTGAAAAGGCAAACTTACGGCTCCTTCTCCCACAGGGAAGGTGCCAGCCCTGAAAACTAATGCAGTTTTTCACTATCCCTCTGCAGCCTATCCACAGGCACAACAGCTTTTGGGATCTCTGCTTTCCCAGAGACTCAGCATGTCACGGTGCTCGCTCTCGGCAGAAGCTTTTTTCTGAAAAGGCAAACTTACGGCTCCTTCTCCCACAGGGAAGGTGCCAGCCCTGAAAACTAATGCAGTTTTTCACTATCCCTCTGCAGCCTATCCACAGGCACAACAGCTTTGGGGATCTCTGCTTTCCCAGAGACTCAGCATGTCACGGTGCTCGTTCTCGGCAGAAGCTTTTTCTGAGAAGGCAAAAGTGTGGCTCCTTCTCCCACAAGGAAGGTGCTAGCCCTGAAAGATCTTGCTGGTATTCACTATCCCTCTGCAGCCTATCCACAGGCACAACAGCTTTTGGGATCTCTGCTTTCCCAGAGACTCAGCATGTCACGGTGCTCGCTCTCGGCAGAAGCTTTTTTCTGAAAAGGCAAACTTACGGCTCCTTCTCCCACAGGGAAGGTGCCAGCCCTGAAAACTAATGCAGTTTTTCACTATCCCTCTGCAGCCTATCCACAGGCACAACAGCTTTTGGGATCTCTGCTTTCCCAGAGACTCAGCATGTCACGGTGCTCGTTCTCGGCAGAAGCTTTTTCTGAGAAGGCAAAAGTGCGGCTCCTTCTCCCACAGGGAAGGTGCCAGCCCTGAAAACTAATGCAGTTTTTCACTATCCCTCTGCAGCCTATTCACAGGCACAACAGCTTTTGGGATCTCTGCTTTCCCAGAGACTCAGCATGTCACGGTGCTCGCTCTCGGCAGAAGCTTTTTTCTGAAAAGGCAAACTTACGGCTCCTTCTCCCACAGGGAAGGTGCCAGCCCTGAAAACTAATGCAGTTTTTCACTATCCCTCTGCAGCCTATCCACAGGCACAACAGCTTTTGGGATCTCTGCTTTCCCAGAGACTCAGCATGTCACGGTGCTCGTTCTCGGCAGAAGCTTTTTCTGAGAAGGCAAAAGTGTGGCTCCTTCTCCCACAAGGAAGGTGCTAGCCCTGAAAGATCTTGCTGGTATTCACTATCCCTCTGCAGCCTATCCACAGGCACAACAGCTTTTGGGATCTCTGCTTTCCCAGAGACTCAGCATGTCACGGTGCTCGCTCTCGGCAGAAGCTTTTTTCTGAAAAGGCAAACTTACGGCTCCTTCTCCCACAGGGAAGGTGCCAGCCCTGAAAACTAATGCAGTTTTTCACTATCCCTCTGCAGCCTATCCACAGGCACAACAGCTTTTGGGATCTCTGCTTTCCCAGAGACTCAGCATGTCACGGTGCTCGTTCTCGGCAGAAGCTTTTTCTGAGAAGGCAAAAGTGTGGCTCCTTCTCCCACAAGGAAGGTGCTAGCCCTGAAAGATCTTGCTGGTATTCACTATCCCTCTGCAGCCTATCCACAGGCACAACAGCTTTTGGGATCTCTGCTTTCCCAGAGACTCAGCATGTCACGGTGCTCGCTCTCGGCAGAAGCTTTTTTCTGAAAAGGCAAACTTACGGCTCCTTCTCCCACAGGGAAGGTGCCAGCCCTGAAAACTAATGCAGTTTTTCACTATCCCTCTGCAGCCTATCCACAGGCACAACAGCTTTTGGGATCTCTGCTTTCCCAGAGACTCAGCATGTCACGGTGCTCGTTCTCGGCAGAAGCTTTTTCTGAGAAGGCAAAAGTGTGGCTCCTTCTCCCACAAGGAAGGTGCTAGCCCTGAAAGATCTTGCTGGTATTCACTATCCCTCTGCAGCCTATCCACAGGCACAACAGCTTTGGGGATCTCTGCTTTCCCAGAGACTCAGCATGTCACGGTGCTCGCTCTCGGCAGAAGCTTTTTTCTGAAAAGGCAAACTTACGGCTCCTTCTCCCACAGGGAAGGTGCCAGCCCTGAAAACTAATGCAGTTTTTCACTATCCCTCTGCAGCCTATCCACAGGCACAACAGCTTTGGGGATCTCTGCTTTCCCAGAGACTCAGCATGTCACGGTGCTCGTTCTCGGCAGAAGCTTTTTCTGAGAAGGCAAAAGTGTGGCTCCTTCTCCCACAAGGAAGGTGCTAGCCCTGAAAGATCTTGCTGGTATTCACTATCCCTCTGCAGCCTATCCACAGGCACAACAGCTTTTGGGATCTCTGCTTTCCCAGAGACTCAGCATGTCACGGTGCTCGCTCTCGGCAGAAGCTTTTTTCTGAAAAGGCAAACTTACGGCTCCTTCTCCCACAGGGAAGGTGCCAGCCCTGAAAACTAATGCAGTTTTTCACTATCCCTCTGCAGCCTATCCACAGGCACAACAGCTTTGGGGATCTCTGCTTTCCCAGAGACTCAGCATGTCACGGTGCTCGCTCTCGGCAGAAGCTTTTTTCTGAAAAGGCAAACTTACGGCTCCTTCTCCCACAGGGAAGGTGCCAGCCCTGAAAACTAATGCAGTTTTTCACTATCCCTCTGCAGCCTATCCACAGGCACAACAGCTTTTGGGATCTCTGCTTTCCCAGAGACTCAGCATGTCACGGTGCTCGCTCTCGGCAGAAGCTTTTTCTGAGAAGGCAAAAGTGTGGCTCCTTCTCCCACAAGGAAGGTGCTAGCCCTGAAAGATCTTGCTGGTATTCACTATCCCTCTGCAGCCTATCCACAGGCACAACAGCTTTTGGGATCTCTGCTTTCCCAGAGACTCAGCATGTCACGGTGCTCGCTCTCTGCAGAAGCTTTTTTCTGAAAAGGCAAACTTACAGCTCCTTCTCCCACAGGGAAGGTGCCAGCCCTGAAAACTAATGCAGTTTTTCACTATCCCTCTGCAGCCTATCCACAGGCACAACAGCTTTGGGGATCTCTGCTTTCCCAGAGACTCAGCATGTCACGGTGCTCGTTCTCGGCAGAAGCTTTTTTCTGAGAAGGCAAAAGTGTGGCTCCTTCTCCCACAAGGAAGGTGCTAGCCCTGAAAGATCTTGCTGGTATTCACTATCCCTCTGCAGCCTATCCACAGGCACAACAGCTTTGGGGATCTCTGCTTTCCCAGAGACTCAGCATGTCACGGTGCTCGCTCTCGGCAGAAGCTTTTTTATGAAAAGGCAAACTTACGGCTCCTTCTCCCACAGGGAAGGTGCCAGCCCTGAAAACTAATGCAGTTTTTCACTATCCCTCTGCAGCCTATCCACAGGCACAACAGCTTTGGGGATCTCTGCTTTCCCAGAGACTCAGCATGTCACGGTGCTCGTTCTCGGCAGAAGCTTTTTCTGAGAAGGCAAAAGTGTGGCTCCTTCTCCCACAAGGAAGGTGCTAGCCCTGAAAGATCTTGCTGGTATTCACTATCCCTCTGCAGCCTATCCACAGGCACAACAGCTTTTGGGATCTCTGCTTTCCCAGAGACTCAGCATGTCACGGTGCTCGCTCTCGGCAGAACCTTTTTTCTGAAAAGGCAAACTTACGGCTCCTTCTCCCACAGGGAAGGTGCCAGCCCTGAAAACTAATGCAGTTTTTCACTATCCCTCTGCAGCCTATCCACAGGCACAACAGCTTTGGGGATCTCTGCTTTCCCAGAGACTCAGCATGTCACGGTGCTCGCTCTCGGCAGAAGCTTTTTTCTGAAAAGGCAAACTTACGGCTCCTTCTCCCACAGGGAAGGTGCCAGCCCTGAAAACTAATGCAGTTTTTCACTATCCCTCTGCAGCCTATCCACAGGCACAACAGCTTTTGGGATCTCTGCTTTCCCAGAGACTCAGCATGTCACGGTGCTCGCTCTCGGCAGAAGCTTTTTTCTGAAAAGGCAAACTTACGGCTCCTTCTCCCACAGGGAAGGTGCCAGCCCTGAAAACTAATGCAGTTTTTCACTATCCCTCTGCAGCCTATCCACAGGCAAAACAGCTTTTGGGATCTCTGCTTTCCCAGAGACTCAGCATGTCACGGTGCTCGTTCTCGGCAGAAGCTTTTTCTGAGAAGGCAAAAGTGTGGCTCCTTCTCCCACAAGGAAGGTGCTAGCCCTGAAAGATCTTGCTGGTATTCACTATCCCTCTGCAGCCTATCCACAGGCACAACAGCTTTTGGGATCTCTGCTTTCCCAGAGACTCAGCATGTCACGGTGCTCGCTCTCGGCAGAAGCTTTTTTCTGAAAAGGCAAACTTACGGCTCCTTCTCCCACAGGGAAGGTGCCAGCCCTGAAAACTAATGCAGTTTTTCACTATCCCTCTGCAGCCTATCCACAGGCACAACAGCTTTTGGGATCTCTGCTTTCCCAGAGACTCAGCATGTCACGGTGCTCGTTCTCGGCAGAAGCTTTATCTGAGAAGGCAAAAGTGTGGCTCCTTCTCCCACAGGGAAGGTGCCAGCCCTGAAAACTAATGCAGTTTTTCACTATCCCTCTGCAGCCTATCCACAGGCACAACAGCTTTGGGGATCTCTGCTTTCCCAGAGACTCAGCATGTCACGGTGCTCGTTCTCGGCAGAAGCTTTTTCTGAGAAGGCAAAAGTGTGGCTCCTTCTCCCACAAGGAAGGTGCTAGCCCTGAAAGATCTTGCTGGTATTCACTATCCCTCTGCAGCCTATCCACAGGCACAACAGCTTTTGGGATCTCTGCTTTCCCAGAGACTCAGCATGTCACGGTGCTCGCTCTCGGCAGAAGCTTTTTTCTGAAAAAGAAAACTTTCGGCTCCTTCTCCCTCAGGGAAGGTGCCAGCCCTGAAAACTAATGCAGTTTTTCACTATCCCTCTGCAGCCTATTCACAGGCACAACAGCTTTTGGGATCTCTGCTTTCCCAGAGACTCAGCATGTCACGGTGCTCGCTCTCGGCAGAAGCTTTTTTCTGAAAAAGAAAACTTTCGGCTCCTTCTCCCTCAGGGAAGGTGCCAGCCCTGAAAACTAATGCAGTTTTTCACTATCCCTCTGCAGCCTATCCACAGGCACAACAGCTTTGGGGATCTCTGCTTTCCCAGAGACTCAGCATGTCACGGTGCTCACTCTCGCCAGAGCCTTTTTCTGAAAAGGCAAACTTACGGCTCCTTCTCCCACAGGGAAGGTGCCAGCCCTGAAAGATATTGCTGGTATTCACTATCCGTCTGCAGCCTATCTTTAGCCGCAACAGCACTGGGGATCTCTGCTTTCCCAGAGACTCAGCATGTCACGGTGCTCGCTCTCGGCAGAAGCTTTTTTCTGAAAAGGGAAACTTACGGCTCCTTCTCCCACAGGGAAGGTGCCAGCCCTGAAAATTAATGCAGTTTTTCACTATCCCTCTGCAGCCTATCCACAGGCACAACAGCTTTGGGGATCTCTGCTTTCCCAGAGACTCAGCATGTCACGGTGCTCGCTCTCGGCAGAAGCTTTTTTCTGAAAAGGCAAACTTACGGCTCCTTCTCCCACAGGGAAGGTGCCAGCCCTGAAATCTAAGGCAGTTTTTCACTATCCCTCTGCAGCCTATCCACAGGCACAACAGCTTTTGGGATCTCTGCTTTCCCAGAGACTCAGCATGTCACGGTGCTCGCTCTCGGCAGAAGCTTTTTTCTGAAAAGGCAAACTTTCGGCTCCTTCTCCCACAGGGAAGGTGCCAGCCCTGAAAACTAATGCAGTTTTTCACTATCCCTCTGCAGCCTATCCACAGGCACAACAGCTTTTGGGATCTCTGCTTTCCCAGAGACTCAGCATGTCACGGTGCTCGTTCTCGGCAGAAGCTTTTTTGAGAAGGCAAAAGTGTGGCTCCTTCTCCCACAAGGAAGGTGCTAGCCCTGAAAGATCTTGCTGGTATTCACTATCCCTCTGCAGCCTATCCACAGGCACAACAGCTTTTGGGATCTCTGCTTTCCCAGAGACTCAGCATGTCACGGTGCTCGCTCTCGGCAGAAGCTTTTTTCTGAAAAGGCAAACTTACGGCTCCTTCTCCCACAGGGAAGGTGCCAGCCCTGAAAACTAATGCAGTTTTTCACTATCCCTCTGCAGCCTATTCACAGGCACAACAGCTTTTGGGATCTCTGCTTTCCCAGAGACTCAGCATGTCACGGTGCTCGTTCTCGGCAGAAGCTTTTTCTGAGAAGGCAAAAGTGTGGCTCCTTCTCCCACAGGGAAGGTGCTAGCCCTGAAAGATCTTGCTGGTATTCACTATCCCTCTGCAGCCTATCCACAGGCACAACAGCTTTTGGGATCTCTGCTTTCCCAGAGACTCAGCATGTCACGGTGCTCGCTCTCGGCAGAAGCTTTTTTCTGAAAAGGCAAACTTACGGCTCCTTCTCCCACAGGGAAGGTGCCAGCCCTGAAAACTAATGCAGTTTTTCACTATCCCTCTGCAGCCTATCCACAGGCACAACAGCTTTGGGGATCTCTGCTTTCCCAGAGACTCAGCATGTCACGGTGCTCGCTCTCGGCAGAAGCTTTTTTCTGAAAAGGCAAACTTACGGCTCCTTCTCCCACAGGGAAGGTGCCAGCATTGAAAACTAATGCAGTTTTTCACTATCCCTCTGCAGCCTATCCACAGGCACAACAGCTTTGGGGATCTCTGCTTTCCCAGAGACTCAGCATGTCACGGTGCTCGCTCTCGGCAGAAGCTTTTTTCTGAAAAAGAAAACTTTCGGCTCCTTCTCCCTCAGGGAAGGTGCCAGCCCTGAAAACTAATGCAGTTTTTCACTATCCCTCTGCAGCCTATCCACAGGCACAACAGCTTTTGGGATCTCTGCTTTCCCAGAGACTCAGCATGTCACGGTGCTCGCTCTCGGCAGAAGCTTTTTTCTGAAAAGGCAAACTTACGGCTCCTTCTCCCACAGGGAAGGTGCCAGCCCTGAAAACTAATGCAGTTTTTCACTATCCCTCTGCAGCCTATCCACAGGCACAACAGCTTTTGGGATCTCTGCTTTCCCAGAGACTCAGCATGTCACGGTGCTCGTTCTCGGCAGAAGCTTTTTCTGAGAAGGCAAAAGTGTGGCTCCTTCTCCCACAAGGAAGGTGCTAGCCCTGAAAGATCTTGCTGGTATTCACTATCCCTCTGCAGCCTATCCACAGGCACAACAGCTTTTGGGATCTCTGCTTTCCCAGAGACTCAGCATGTCACGGTGCTCGCTCTCGGCAGAAGCTTTTTTCTGAAAAGGCAAACTTACGGCTCCTTCTCCCACAGGGAAGGTGCCAGCCCTGAAAACTAATGCAGTTTTTCACTATCCCTCTGCAGCCTATCCACAGGCACAACAGCTTTGGGGATCTCTGCTTTCCCAGAGACTCAGCATGTCACGGTGCTCGCTCTCGGCAGAAGCTTTTTTCTGAAAAGGCAAACTTACGGCTCCTTCTCCCACAGGGAAGGTGCCAGCCCTGAAAACTAATGCAGTTTTTCACTATCCCTCTGCAGCCTATCCACAGGCACACAGCTTTTGGGATCTCTGCTTTCCCAGAGACTCAGCATGTCACGGTGCTCGCTCTCGGCAGAAGCTTTTTTCTGAAAAGGCAAACTTACGGCTCCTTCTCCCACAGGGAAGGTGCCAGCCCTGAAAACTAATGCAGTTTTTCACTATCCCTCTGCAGCCTATCCACAGGCACAACAGCTTTTGGGATCTCTGCTTTCCCAGAGACTCAGCATGTCACGGTGCTCGTTCTCGGCAGAAGCTTTTTCTGAGAAGGCAAAAGTGTGGCTCCTTCTCCCACAAGGAAGGTGCTAGCCCTGAAAGATCTTGCTGGTATTCACTATCCCTCTGCAGCCTATCCACAGGCACAACAGCTTTTGGGATCTCTGCTTTCCCAGAGACTCAGCATGTCACGGTGCTCGCTCTCGGCAGAAGCTTTTTTCTGAAAAGGCAAACTTACGGCTCCTTCTCCCACAGGGAAGGTGCCAGCCCTGAAAACTAATGCAGTTTTTCACTATCCCTCTGCAGCCTATCCACAGGCACAACAGCTTTTGGGATCTCTGCTTTCCCAGAGACTCAGCATGTCACGGTGCTCGTTCTCGGCAGAAGCTTTTTCTGAGAAGGCAAAAGTGTGGCTCCTTCTCCCACAAGGAAGGTGCTAGCCCTGAAAGATCTTGCTGGTATTCACTATCCCTCTGCAGCCTATCCACAGGCACAAAAGCTGTTGGGATCTCTGCTTTCCCAGAGACTCAGCATGTCACGGTGCTCGCTCTCGGCAGAAGCTTTTTTCTGAAAAGGCAAACTTACGGCTCCTTCTCCCACAGGGAAGGTGCCAGCCCTGAAAACTAATGCAGTTTTTCACTATCCCTCTGCAGCCTATCCACAGGCACAACAGCTTTTGGGATCTCTGCTTTCCCAGAGACTCAGCATGTCACGGTGCTCGTTCTCGGCAGAAGCTTTTTCTGAGAAGGCAAAAGTGTGGCTCCTTCTCCCACAAGGAAGGTGCTAGCCCTGAAAGATCTTGCTGGTATTCACTATCCCTCTGCAGCCTATCCACAGGCACAACAGCTTTTGGGATCTCTGCTTTCCCAGAGACTCAGCATGTCACGGTGCTCGCTCTCGGCAGAAGCTTTTTTCTGAAAAGGCAAACTTACGGCTCCTTCTCCCACAGGGAAGGTGCCAGCCCTGAAAACTAATGCAGTTTTTCACTATCCCTCTGCAGCCTATCCACAGGCACAACAGCTTTGGGGATCTCTGCTTTCCCAGAGACTCAGCATGTCACGGTGCTCGCTCTCGGCAGAAGCTTTTTTCTGAGAAGGCAAACTTACGGCTCCTTCTCCCACAGGGAAGGTGCCAGCATTGAAAACTAATGCAGTTTTTCACTATCCCTCTGCAGCCTATCCACAGGCACAACAGCTTTGGGGATCTCTGCTTTCCCAGAGACTCAGCATGTCACGGTGCTCGCTCTCGGCAGAAGCTTTTTTCTGAAAAAGAAAACTTTCGGCTCCTTCTCCCTCAGGGAAGGTGCCAGCCCTGAAAACTAATGCAGTTTTTCACTATCCCTCTGCAGCCTATCCACAGGCACAACAGCTTTTGGGATCTCTGCTTTCCCAGAGACTCAGCATGTCACGGTGCTCGCTCTCGGCAGAAGCTTTTTTCTGAAAAGGCAAACTTACGGCTCCTTCTCCCACAGGGAAGGTGCCAGCCCTGAAAACTAATGCAGTTTTTCACTATCACTCTGCAGCCTATCCACAGGCACAACAGCTTTTGGGATCTCTGCTTTCCCAGAGACTCAGCATGTCACGGTGCTCGTTCTCGGCAGAAGCTTTTTCTGAGAAGGCAAAAGTGTGGCTCCTTCTCCCACAAGGAAGGTGCTAGCCCTGAAAGATCTTGCTGGTATTCACTATCCCTCTGCAGCCTATCCACAGGCACAACAGCTTTTGGGATCTCTGCTTTCCCAGAGACTCAGCATGTCACGGTGCTCGCTCTCTGCAGAAGCTTTTTTCTGAAAAGGCAAACTTACGGCTCCTTCTCCCACAGGGAAGGTGCCAGCCCTGAAAACTAATGCAGTTTTTCACTATCCCTCTGCAGCCTATCCATAGGCACAACAGCTTTGGGGATCTCTGCTTTCCCAGAGACTCAGCATGTCACGGTGCTCGCTCTCGGCAGGAGCTTTTTTCTGAAAAGGCAAACTTACGGCTCCTTCTCCCACAGGGAAGGTGCCAGCCCTGAAAACTAATGCAGTTTTTCACTATCCCTCTGCAGCCTATCCACAGGCACAACAGCTTTGGGGATCTCTGCTTTCCCAGAGACTCAGCATGTCACGGTGCTCGCTCTCGGCAGAAGCTTTTTTCTGAAAAGGCAAACTTACGGCTCCTTCTCCCACAGGGAAGGTGCCAGCCCTGAAAACTAATGCAGTTTTTCACTATCCCTCTGCAGCCTATCCACAGGCACAACAGCTTTTGGGATCTCTGCTTTCCCAGAGACTCAGCATGTCACGGTGCTCGCTCTCGGCAGAAGCTTTTTTCTGAAAAGGCAAACTTACGGCTCCTTCTCCCACAGGGAAGGTGCCAGCCCTGAAAACTAATGCAGTTTTTCACTATCCCTCTGCAGCCTATCCACAGGCACAACAGATTTTGGGATCTCTGCTTTCCCAGAGACTCAGCATGTCACGGTGCTCGCTCTCGGCAGAAGCTTTTTTCTGAAAAGGCAAACTTACGGCTCCTTCTCCCACAGGGAAGGTGCCAGCCCTGAAAACTAATGCAGTTTTTCACTATCCCTCTGCAGCCTATTCACAGGCACAACAGCTTTTGGGATCTCTGCTTTCCCAGAGACTCAGCATGTCACGGTGCTCGCTCTCGGCAGAAGCTTTTTTCTGAAAAGGCAAACTTACGGCTCCTTCTCCCACAGGGAAGGTGCCAGCCCTGAAAACTAATGCAGTTTTTCACTATCCCTCTGCAGCCTATCCACAGGCACAACAGCTTTGGGGATCTCTGCTTTCCCAGAGACTCAGCATGTCACGGTGCTCGCTCTCGGCAGAAGCTTTTTTCTGAAAAGGCAAACTTACGGCTCCTTCTCCCACAGGGAAGGTGCCAGCCCTGAAAACTAATGCAGTTTTTCACTATCCCTCTGCAGCCTATCCACAGGCACAACAGCTTTGGGGATCTCTGCTTTCCCAGAGACTCAGCATGTCACGGTGCTCGTTCTCGGCAGAAGCTTTTTCTGAGAAGGCAAAAGTGTGGCTCCTTCTCCCACAAGGAAGGTGCTAGCCCTGAAAGATCTTGCTGGTATTCACTATCCCTCTGCAGCCTATCCACAGGCACAACAGCTTTGGGGATCTCTGCTTTCCCAGAGACTCAGCATGTCACGGTGCTCGCTCTCGGCAGAAGCTTTTTTCTGAAAAGGCAAACTTACGGCTCCTTCTCCCACAGGGAAGGTGCCAGCCCTGAAAACTAATGCAGTTTTTCACTATCCCTCTGCAGCCTATCCACAGGCACAACAGCTTTTGGGATCTCTGCTTTCCCAGAGACTCAGCATGTCACGGTGCTCGTTCTCGGCAGAAGCTTTTTCTGAGAAGGCAAAAGTGTGGCTCCTTCTCCCACAGGGAAGGTGCCAGCCCTGAAAACTAATGCAGTTTTTCACTATCCCTCTGCAGCCTATTCACAGGCACAACAGCTTTTGGGATCTCTGCTTTCCCAGAGACTCAGCATGTCACGGTGCTCGCTCTCGGCAGAAGCTTTTTTCTGAAAAGGCAAACTTACGGCTCCTTCTCCCACAGGGAAGGTGCCAGCCCTGAAAACTAATGCAGTTTTTCACTATCCCTCTGCAGCCTATCCACAGGCACAACAGCTTTTGGGATCTCTGCTTTCCCAGAGACTCAGCATGTCACGGTGCTCGTTCTCGGCAGAAGCTTTTTCTGAGAAGGCAAAAGTGTGGCTCCTTCTCCCACAAGGAAGGTGCTAGCCCTGAAAGATCTTGCTGGTATTCACTATCCCTCTGCAGCCTATCCACAGGCACAACAGCTTTTGGGATCTCTGCTTTCCCAGAGACTCAGCATGTCACGGTGCTCGCTCTCGGCAGAAGCTTTTTTCTGAAAAGGCAAACTTACGGCTCCTTCTCCCACAGGGAAGGTGCCAGCCCTGAAAACTAATGCAGTTTTTCACTATCCCTCTGCAGCCTATCCACAGGCACAACAGCTTTGGGGATCTCTGCTTTCCCAGAGACTCAGCATGTCACGGTGCTCGCTCTCGGCAGAAGCTTTTTTCTGAAAAGGCAAACTTACGGCTCCTTCTCCCACAGGGAAGGTGCCAGCCCTGAAAACTAATGCAGTTTTTCACTATCCCTCTGCAGCCTATCCACAGGCACAACAGCTTTGGGGATCTCTGCTTTCCCAGAGACTCAGCATGTCACGGTGCTCGTTCTCGGCAGAAGCTTTTTCTGAGAAGGCAAAAGTGTGGCTCCTTCTCCCACAAGGAAGGTGCTAGCCCTGAAAGATCTTGCTGGTATTCACTATCCCTCTGCAGCCTATCCACAGGCACAACAGCTTTTGGGATCTCTGCTTTCCCAGAGACTCAGCATGTCACGGTGCTCGCTCTCGGCAGAAGCTTTTTTCTGAAAAGGCAAACTTACGGCTCCTTCTCCCACAGGGAAGGTGCCAGCCCTGAAAACTAATGCAGTTTTTCACTATCCCTCTGCAGCCTATCCACAGGCACAACAGCTTTTGGGATCTCTGCTTTCCCAGAGACTCAGCATGTCACGGTGCTCGTTCTCGGCAGAAGCTTTTTCTGAGAAGGCAAAAGTGTGGCTCCTTCTCCCACAAGGAAGGTGCTAGCCCTGAAAGATCTTGCTGGTATTCACTATCCCTCTGCAGCCTATCCACAGGCACAACAGCTTTTGGGATCTCTGCTTTCCCAGAGACTCAGCATGTCACGGTGCTCGCTCTCGGCAGAAGCTTTTTTCTGAAAAGGCAAACTTACGGCTCCTTCTCCCACAGGGAAGGTGCCAGCCCTGAAAACTAATGCAGTTTTTCACTATCCCTCTGCAGCCTATCCACAGGCACAACAGCTTTGGGGATCTCTGCTTTCCCAGAGACTCAGCATGTCACGGTGCTCGCTCTCGGCAGAAGCTTTTTTCTGAAAAGGCAAACTTACGGCTCCTTCTCCCACAGGGAAGGTGCCAGCCCTGAAAACTAATGCAGTTTTTCACTATCCCTCTGCAGCCTATCCACAGGCACAACAGCTTTTGGGATCTCTGCTTTCCCAGAGACTCAGCATGTCACGGTGCTCGCTCTCGGCAGAAGCTTTTTTCTGAAAAGGCAAACTTACGGCTCCTTCTCCCACAGGGAAGGTGCCAGCCCTGAAAACTAATGCAGTTTTTCACTATCCCTCTGCAGCCTATCCACAGGCACAACAGCTTTGGGGATCTCTGCTTTCCCAGAGACTCAGCATGTCACGGTGCTCGTTCTCGGCAGAAGCTTTTTCTGAGAAGGCAAAAGTGTGGCTCCTTCTCCCACAAGGAAGGTGCTAGCCCTGAAAGATCTTGCTGGTATTCACTATCCCTCTGCAGCCTATCCACAGGCACAACAGCTTTTGGGATCTCTGCTTTCCCAGAGACTCAGCATGTCACGGTGCTCGCTCTCGGCAGAAGCTTTTTTCTGAAAAGGCAAACTTACGGCTCCTTCTCCCACAAGGAAGGTGCCAGCCCTGAAAACTAATGCAGTTTTTCACTATCCCTCTGCAGCCTATCCACAGGCACAACAGCTTTGGGGATCTCTGCTTTCCCAGAGACTCAGCATGTCACGGTGCTCGCTCTCGGCAGAAGCTTTTTTCTGAAAAGGCAAACTTACGGCTCCTTCTCCCACAGGGAAGGTGCCAGCCCTGAAAATTAATGCAGTTTTTCACTATCCCTCTGCAGCCTATCCACAGGCACAACAGCTTTGGGGATCTCTGCTTTCCCAGAGACTCAGCATGTCACGGTGCTCGCTCTCGGCAGAAGCTTTTTTCTGAAAAGGCAAACTTACGGCTCCTTCTCCCACAGGGAAGGTGCCAGCCCTGAAAACTAATGCAGTTTTTCACTATCCCTCTGCAGCCTATCCACAGGCACAACAGCTTTTGGGATCTCTGCTTTCCCAGAGACTCAGCATGTCACGGTGCTCGCTCTCGGCAGAAGCTTTTTTCTGAAAAGGCAAACTTTCGGCTCCTTCTCCCACAGGGAAGGTGCCAGCCCTGAAAACTAATGCAGTTTTTCACTATCCCTCTGCAGCCTATCCACAGGCACAACAGCTTTGGGGATCTCTGCTTTCCCAGAGACTCAGCATGTCACGGTGCTCGTTCTCGGCAGAAGCTTTTTCTGAGAAGGCAAAAGTGTGGCACCTTCTCACACAAGGAAGGTGCTAGCCCTGAAAGATCTTGCTGGTATTCACTATCCCTCTGCAGCCTATCCACAGGCACAACAGCTTTTGGGATCTCTGCTTTCCCAGAGACTCAGCATGTCACGGTGCTCGCTCTCGGCAGAAGCTTTTTTCTGAAAAGGCAAACTTACGGCTCCTTCTCCCACAGGGAAGGTGCCAGCCCTGAAAACTAATGCAGTTTTTCACTATCCCTCTGCAGCCTATTCACAGGCACAACAGCTTTTGGGATCTCTGCTTTCCCAGAGACTCAGCATGTCACGGTGCTCTTTCTCGGCAGAAGCTTTTTTCTGAAAAGGCAAACTTACGGCTCCTTCTCCCACAGGGAAGGTGCCAGCCCTGAAAACTAATGCAGTTTTTCACTATCCCTCTGCAGCCTATCCACAGGCACAACAGCTTTGGGGATCTCTGCTTTCCCAGAGACTCAGCATGTCACGGTGCTCGCTCTCGGCAGAAGCTTTTTTCTGAAAAGGCAAACTTACGGCTCCTTCTCCCACAGGGAAGGTGCCAGCCCTGAAAACTAATGCAGTTTTTCACTATCCCTCTGCAGCCTATCCACAGGCACAACAGCTTTTGGGATCTCTGCTTTCCCAGAGACTCAGCATGTCACGGTGCTCGTTCTCGGCAGAAGCTTTTTCTGAGAAGGCAAAAGTGTGGCTCCTTCTGCCACAAGGAAGGTGCTAGCCCTGAAAGATCTTGCTGGTATTCACTATCCCTCTGCAGCCTATCCACAGGCACAACAACTTTTGGGATCTCTGCTTTCCCAGAGACTCAGCATGTCACGGTGCTCGCTCTCGGCAGAAGCTTTTTTCTGAAAAGGCAAACTTACGGCTCCTTCTCCCACAGGGAAGGTGCCAGCCCTGAAAACTAATGCAGTTTTTCACTATCCCTCTGCAGCCTATCCACAGGCACAACAGCTTTTGGGATCTCTGCTTTCCCAGAGACTCAGCATGTCACGGTGCTCGTTCTCGGCAGAAGCTTTTTCTGAGAAGGCAAAAGTGTGGCTCCTTCTCCCACACGGAAGGTGCTAGCCCTGAAAGATCTTGCTGGTATTCACTATCCCTCTGCAGCCTATCCACAGGCACAACAGCTTTTGGGATCTCTGCTTTCCCAGAGACTCAGCATGTCACGGTGCTCGCTCTCGGCAGAAGCTTTTTTCTGAAAAGGCAAACTTACGGCTCCTTCTCCCACAGGGAAGGTGCCAGCCCTGAAAACTAATGCAGTTTTTCACTATCCCTCTGCAGCCTATCCACAGGCACAACAGCTTTGGGGATCTCTGCTTTCCCAGAGACTCAGCATGTCACGGTGCTCGCTCTCGGCAGAAGCTTTTTTCTGAAAAGGCAAACTTACGGCTCCTTCTCCCACAGGGAAGGTGCCAGCCCTGAAAACTAATGCAGTTTTTCACTATCCCTCTGCAGCCTATCCACAGGCACAACAGCTTTTGGGATCTCTGCTTTCCCAGAGACTCAGCATGTCACGGTGCTCGCTCTCGGCAGAAGCTTTTTTCTGAAAAGGCAAACTTACAGCTCCTTCTCCCACAGGGAAGGTGCCAGCCCTGAAAACTAATGCAGTTTTTCACTATCCCTCTGCAGCCTATCCACAGGCACAACAGCTTTTGGGATCTCTGCTTTCCCAGAGACTCAGCATGTCACGGTGCTCGTTCTCGGCAGAAGCTTTTTCTGAGAAGGCAAAAGTGTGGCTCCTTCTCCCACAAGGAAGGTGCTAGCCCTGAAAGATCTTGCTGGTATTCACTATCCCTCTGCAGCCTATCCACAGGCACAACAGCTTTTGGGATCTCTGCTTTCCCAGAGACTCAGCATGTCACGGTGCTCGCTCTCGGCAGAAGCTTTTTTCTGAAAAGGCAAACTTACGGCTCCTTCTCCCACAAGGAAGGTGCCAGCCCTGAAAACTAATACAGTTTTTCACTATCCCTCTGCAGCCTATCCACAGGCACAACAGCTTTGGGGATCTCTGCTTTCCCAGAGACTCAGCATGTCACGGTGCTCGCTCTCGGCAGAAGCTTTGTTCTGAAAAGGCAAACTTACGGCTCCTTCTCCCACAGGGAAGGTGCCAGCCCTGAAAACTAATGCAGTTTTTCACTATCCCTCTGCAGCCTATTCACAGGCACAACAGCTTTTGGGATCTCTGCTTTCCCAGAGACTCAGCATGTCACGGTGCTCACTCTCGCCAGAGCCTTTTTCTGAAAAGGCAAACTTACGGCTCCTTCTCCCACAGGGAAGGTGCCAGCCCTGAAAGATATTGCTGGTATTCACTATCCGTCTGCAGCCTATCTTTAGCCGCAACAGCACTGGGGATCTCTGCTTTCCCAGAGACTCAGCATGTCACGGTGCTCGCTCTCGGCAGAAGCTTTTTTCTGAAAAGGCAAACTTACGGCTCCTTCTCCCACAGGGAAGGTGCCAGCCCTGAAAATTAATGCAGTTTTTCACTATCCCTCTGCAGCCTATCCACAGGCACAACAGCTTTGGGGATCTCTGCTTTCCCAGAGACTCAGCATGTCACGGTGCTCGCTCTCGGCAGAAGCTTTTTTCTGAAAAGGCAAACTTACGGCTCCTTCTCCCACAGGGAAGGTGCCAGCCCTGAAAACTAATGCAGTTTTTCACTATCCCTCTGCAGCCTATCCACAGGCACAACAGCTTTTGGGATCTCTGCTTTCCCAGAGACTCAGCATGTCACGGTGCTCGCTCTCGGCAGAAGCTTTTTTCTGAAAAGGCAAACTTTCGGCTCCTTCTCCCACAGGGAAGGTGCCAGCCCTGAAAACTAATGCAGTTTTTCACTATCCCTCTGCAGCCTATCCACAGGCACAACAGCTTTGGGGATCTCTGCTTTCCCAGAGACTCAGCATGTCACGGTGCTCGTTCTCGGCAGAAGCTTTTTCTGAGAAGGCAAAAGTGTGGCTCCTTCTCCCACAAGGAAGGTGCTAGCCCTGAAAGATCTTGCTGGTATTCACTATCCCTCTGCAGCCTATCCACAGGCACAACAGCTTTTGGGATCTCTGCTTTCCCAGAGACTCAGCATGTCACGGTGCTCGCTCTCGGCAGAAGCTTTTTTCTGAAAAGGCAAACTTACGGCTCCTTCTCCCACAGGGAAGGTGCCAGCCCTGAAAACTAATGCAGTTTTTCACTATCCCTCTGCAGCCTATTCACAGGCACAACAGCTTTTGGGATCTCTGCTTTCCCAGAGACTCAGCATGTCACGGTGCTCTTTCTCGGCAGAAGCTTTTTTCTGAAAAGGCAAACTTACGGCTCCTTCTCCCACAGGGAAGGTGCCAGCCCTGAAAACTAATGCAGTTTTTCACTATCCCTCCGCAGCCTATCCACAGGCACAACAGCTTTGGGGATCTCTGCTTTCCCAGAGACTCAGCATGTCACGGTGCTCGCTCTCGGCAGAAGCTTTTTTCTGAAAAGGCAAACTTACGGCTCCTTCTCCCACAGGGAAGGTGCCAGCCCTGAAAACTAATGCAGTTTTTCACTATCCCTCTGCAGCCTATCCACAGGCACAACAGCTTTTGGGATCTCTGCTTTCCCAGAGACTCAGCATGTCACGGTGCTCGTTCTCGGCAGAAGCTTTTTCTGAGAAGGCAAAAGTGTGGCTCCTTCTCCCACAAGGAAGGTGCTAGCCCTGAAAGATCTTGCTGGTATTCACTATCCCTCTGCAGCCTATCCACAGGCACAACAACTTTTGGGATCTCTGCTTTCCCAGAGACTCAGCATGTCACGGTGCTCGCTCTCGGCAGAAGCTTTTTTCTGAAAAGGCAAACTTACGGCTCCTTCTCCCACAGGGAAGGTGCCAGCCCTGAAAACTAATGCAGTTTTTCACTATCCCTCTGCAGCCTATCCACAGGCACAACAGCTTTTGGGATCTCTGCTTTCCCAGAGACTCAGCATGTCACGGTGCTCGTTCTCGGCAGAAGCTTTTTCTGAGAAGGCAAAAGTGTGGCTCCTTCTCCCACAAGGAAGGTGCTAGCCCTGAAAGATCTTGCTGGTATTCACTATCCCTCTGCAGCCTATCCACAGGCACAACAGCTTTTGGGATCTCTGCTTTCCCAGAGACTCAGCATGTCACGGTGCTCGCTCTCGGCAGAAGCTTTTTTCTGAAAAGGCAAACTTACGGCTCCTTCTCCCACAGGGAAGGTGCCAGCCCTGAAAACTAATGCAGTTTTTCACTATCCCTCTGCAGCCTATCCACAGGCACAACAGCTTTGGGGATCTCTGCTTTCCCAGAGACTCAGCATGTCACGGTGCTCGCTCTCGGCAGAAGCTTTTTTCTGAAAAGGCAAACTTACGGCTCCTTCTCCCACAGGGAAGGTGCCAGCATTGAAAACTAATGCAGTTTTTCACTATCCCTCTGCAGCCTATCCACAGGCACAACAGCTTTGGGGATCTCTGCTTTCCCAGAGACTCAGCATGTCACGGTGCTCGCTCTCGGCAGAAGCTTTTTTCTGAAAAAGAAAACTTTCGGCTCCTTCTCCCTCAGGGAAGGTGCCAGCCCTGAAAACTAATGCAGTTTTTCACTATCCCTCTGCAGCCTATCCACAGGCACAACAGCTTTTGGGATCTCTGCTTTCCCAGAGACTCAGCATGTCACGGTGCTCGCTCTCGGCAGAAGCTTTTTTCTGAAAAGGCAAACTTACGGCTCCTTCTCCCACAAGGAAGGTGCCAGCCCTGAAAACTAATGCAGTTTTTCACTATCCCTCTGCAGCCTATCCACAGGCACAACAGCTTTGGGGATCTCTGCTTTCCCAGAGACTCAGCATGTCACGGTGCTCGTTCTCGGCAGAAGCTTTTTCTGAGAAGGCAAAAGTGTGGCTCCTTCTCCCACAAGGAAGGTGCTAGCCCTGAAAGATCTTGCTGGTATTCACTATCCCTCTGCAGCCTATCCACAGGCACAACAGCTTTTGGGATCTCTGCTTTCCCAGAGACTCAGCATGTCACGGTGCTCGCTCTCGGCAGAAGCTTTTTTCTGAAAAGGCAAACTTACGGCTCCTTCTCCCACAGGGAAGGTGCCAGCCCTGAAAACTAATGCAGTTTTTCACTATCCCTCTGCAGCCTATCCACAGGCACAACAGCTTTGGGGATCTCTGCTTTCCCAGAGACTCAGCATGTCACGGTGCTCGTTCTCGGCAGAAGCTTTTTCTGAGAAGGCAAAAGTGTGGCTCCTTCTCCCACAAGGAAGGTGCTAGCCCTGAAAGATCTTGCTGGTATTCACTATCCCTCTGCAGCCTATCCACAGGCACAACAGCTTTTGGGATCTCTGCTTTCCCAGAGACTCAGCATGTCACGGTGCTCGCTCTCGGCAGAAGCTTTTTTCTGAAAAGGCAAACTTACGGCTCCTTCTCCCACAGGGAAGGTGCCAGCCCTGAAAACTAATGCAGTTTTTCACTATCCCTCTGCAGCCTATCCACAGGCACAACAGCTTTGGGGATCTCTGCTTTCCCAGAGACTCAGCATGTCACGGTGCTCGCTCTCGGCAGAAGCTTTTTTCTGAAAAGGCAAACTTACAGCTCCTTCTCCCACAGGGAAGGTGCCAGCCCTGAAAACTAATGCAGTTTTTCACTATCCCTCTGCAGCCTATCCACAGGCACAACAGCTTTTGGGATCTCTGCTTTCCCAGAGACTCAGCATGTCACGGTGCTCGCTCTCGGCAGAAGCTTTTTTCTGAAAAGGCAAACTTACGGCTCCTTCTCCCACAGGGAAGGTGCCAGCCCTGAAAACTAATGCAGTTTTTCACTATCCCTCTGCAGCCTATCCACAGGCACAACAGCTTTTGGGATCTCTGCTTTCCCAGAGACTCAGCATGTCACGGTGCTCGTTCTCGGCAGAAGCTTTTTCTGAGAAGGCAAAAGTGTGGCTCCTTCTCCCACAAGGAAGGTGCTAGCCCTGAAAGATCTTGCTGGTATTCACTATCCCTCTGCAGCCTATCCACAGGCACAACAGCTTTTGGGATCTCTGCTTTCCCAGAGACTCAGCATGTCACGGTGCTCGCTCTCGGCAGAAGCTTTTTTCTGAAAAGGCAAACTTACGGCTCCTTCTCCCACAGGGAAGGTGCCAGCCCTGAAAACTAATGCAGTTTTTCACTATCCCTCTGCAGCCTATCCACAGGCACAACAGCTTTGGGGATCTCTGCTTTCCCAGAGACTCAGCATGTCACGGTGCTCGTTCTCGGCAGAAGCTTTTTCTGAGAAGGCAAAAGTGTGGCTCCTTCTCCCACAAGGAAGGTGCTAGCCCTGAAAGATCTTGCTGGTATTCACTATCCCTCTGCAGCCTATCCACAGGCACAACAGCTTTTGGGATCTCTGCTTTCCCAGAGACTCAGCATGTCACGGTGCTCGCTCTCGGCAGAAGCTTTTTTCTGAAAAGGCAAACTTACGGCTCCTTCTCCCACAGGGAAGGTGCCAGCCCTGAAAACTAATGCAGTTTTTCACTATCCCTCTGCAGCCTATCCACAGGCACAACAGCTTTGGGGATCTCTGCTTTCCCAGAGACTCAGCATGTCACGGTGCTCGCTCTCGGCAGAAGCTTTTTTCTGAAAAGGCAAACTTACGGCTCCTTCTCCCACAGGGAAGGTGCCAGCCCTGAAAACTAATGCAGTTTTTCACTATCCCTCTGCAGCCTATCCACAGGCACAACAGCTTTTGGGATCTCTGCTTTCCCAGAGACTCAGCATGTCACGGTGCTCGCTCTCGGCAGAAGCTTTTTTCTGAAAAGGCAAACTTACGGCTCCTTCTCCCACAGGGAAGGTGCCAGCCCTGAAAACTAATGCAGTTTTTCACTATCCCTCTGCAGCCTATCCACAGGCACAACAGCTTTTGGGATCTCTGCTTTCCCAGAGACTCAGCATGTCACGGTGCTCGTTCTCGGCAGAAGCTTTTTCTGAGAAGGCAAAAGTGTGGCTCCTTCTCCCACAAGGAAGGTGCTAGCCCTGAAAGATCTTGCTGGTATTCACTATCCCTCTGCAGCCTATCCACAGGCACAACAGCTTTGGGGATCTCTGCTTTCCCAGAGACTCAGCATGTCACGGTGCTCGCTCTCGGCAGAAGCTTTTTTCTGAAAAGGCAAACTTACGGCTCCTTCTCCCACAGGGAAGGTGCCAGCATTGAAAACTAATGCAGTTTTTCACTATCCCTCTGCAGCCTATCCACAGGCACAACAGCTTTGGGGATCTCTGCTTTCCCAGAGACTCAGCATGTCACGGTGCTCGCTCTCGGCAGAAGCTTTTTTCTGAAAAAGAAAACTTTCGGCTCCTTCTCCCTCAGGGAAGGTGCCAGCCCTGAAAACTAATGCAGTTTTTCACTATCCCTCTGCAGCCTATCCACAGGCACAACAGCTTTTGGGATCTCTGCTTTCCCAGAGACTCAGCATGTCACGGTGCTCGCTCTCGGCAGAAGCTTTTTTCTGAAAAGGCAAACTTACGGCTCCTTCTCCCACAGGGAAGGTGCCAGCCCTGAAAACTAATGCAGTTTTTCACTATCCCTCTGCAGCCTATCCACAGGCACAACAGCTTTTGGGATCTCTGCTTTCCCAGAGACTCAGCATGTCACGGTGCTCGTTCTCGGCAGAAGCTTTTTCTGAGAAGGCAAAAGTGTGGCTCCTTCTCCCACAAGGAAGGTGCTAGCCCTGAAAGATCTTGCTGGTATTCACTATCCCTCTGCAGCCTATCCACAGGCACAACAGCTTTTGGGATCTCTGCTTTCCCAGAGACTCAGCATGTCACGGTGCTCGCTCTCGGCAGAAGCTTTTTTCTGAAAAGGCAAACTTACGGCTCCTTCTCCCACAGGGAAGGTGCCAGCCCTGAAAACTAATGCAGTTTTTCACTATCCCTCTGCAGCCTATCCACAGGCACAACAGCTTTGGGGATCTCTGCTTTCACAGAGACTCAGCATGTCACGGTGCTCGTTCTCGGCAGAAGCTTTTTCTGAGAAGGCAAAAGTGTGGCTCCTTCTCCCACAAGGAAGGTGCTAGCCCTGAAAGATCTTGCTGGTATTCACTATCCCTCTGCAGCCTATCCACAGGCACAACAGCTTTTGGGATCTCTGCTTTCCCAGAGACTCAGCATGTCACGGTGCTCGCTCTCGGCAGAAGCTTTTTTCTGAAAAGGCAAACTTACGGCTCCTTCTCCCACAGGGAAGGTGCCAGCCCTGAAAACTAATGCAGTTTTTCACTATCCCTCTGCAGCCTATCCACAGGCACAACAGCTTTGGGGATCTCTGCTTTCCCAGAGACTCAGCATGTCACGGTGCTCGCTCTCGGCAGAAGCTTTTTTCTGAAAAGGCAAACTTACAGCTCCTTCTCCCACAGGGAAGGTGCCAGCCCTGAAAACTAATGCAGTTTTTCACTATCCCTCTGCAGCCTATCCACAGGCACAACAGCTTTGGGGATCTCTGCTTTCCCAGAGACTCAGCATGTCACGGTGCTCGCTCTCGGCAGAAGCTTTTTTCTGAAAAGGCAAACTTACGGCTCCTTCTCCCACAGGGAAGGTGCCAGCCCTGAAAACTAATGCAGTTTTTCACTATCCCTCTGCAGCCTATCCACAGGCACAACAGCTTTGGGGATCTCTGCTTTCCCAGAGACTCAGCATGTCACGGTGCTCGTTCTCGGCAGAAGCTTTTTCTGAGAAGGCAAAAGTGTGGCTCCTTCTCCCACAAGGAAGGTGCTAGCCCTGAAAGATCTTGCTGGTATTCACTATCCCTCTGCAGCCTATCCACAGGCACAACAGCTTTTGGGATCTCTGCTTTCCCAGAGACTCAGCATGTCACGGTGCTCGCTCTCGGCAGAAGCTTTTTTCTGAAAAGGCAAACTTACGGCTCCTTCTCCCACAGGGAAGGTGCCAGCCCTGAAAACTAATGCAGTTTTTCACTATCCCTCTGCAGCCTATCCACAGGCACAACAGCTTTTGGGATCTCTGCTTTCCCAGAGACTCAGCATGTCACGGTGCTCGTTCTCGGCAGAAGCTTTTTCTGAGAAGGCAAAAGTGTGGCTCCTTCTCCCACAAGGAAGGTGCTAGCCCTGAAAGATCTTGCTGGTATTCACTATCCCTCTGCAGCCTATCCACAGGCACAACAGCTTTTGGGATCTCTGCTTTCCCAGAGACTCAGCATGTCACGGTGCTCGCTCTCGGCAGAAGCTTTTTTCTGAAAAGGCAAACTTACGGCTCCTTCTCCCACAGGGAAGGTGCCAGCCCTGAAAACTAATGCAGTTTTTCACTATCCCTCTGCAGCCTATCCACAGGCACAACAGCTTTGGGGATCTCTGCTTTCCCAGAGACTCAGCATGTCACGGTGCTCGCTCTCGGCAGAAGCTTTTTTCTGAAAAGGCAAACTTACGGCTCCTTCTCCCACAGGGAAGGTGCCAGCCCTGAAAACTAATGCAGTTTTTCACTATCCCTCTGCAGCCTATCCACAGGCACAACAGCTTTTGGGATCTCTGCTTTCCCAGAGACTCAGCATGTCACGGTGCTCGCTCTCGGCAGAAGCTTTTTTCTGAAAAGGCAAACTTACGGCTCCTTCTCCCACAGGGAAGGTGCCAGCCCTGAAAACTAATGCAGTTTTTCACTATCCCTCTGCAGCCTATCCACAGGCACAACAGCTTTTGGGATCTCTGCTTTCCCAGAGACTCAGCATGTCACGGTGCTCGTTCTCGGCAGAAGCTTTTTCTGAGAAGGCAAAAGTGTGGCTCCTTCTCCCACAAGGAAGGTGCTAGCCCTGAAAGATCTTGCTGGTATTCACTATCCCTCTGCAGCCTATCCACAGGCACAACAGCTTTTGGGATCTCTGCTTTCCCAGAGACTCAGCATGTCACGGTGCTCGCTCTCGGCAGAAGCTTTTTTCTGAAAAGGCAAATTTACGGCTCCTTCTCCCACAAGGAAGGTGCCAGCCCTGAAAACTAATGCAGTTTTTCACTATCCCTCTGCAGCCTATCCACAGGCACAACAGCTTTTGGGATCTCTGCTTTCCCAGAGACTCAGCATGTCACGGTGCTCGTTCTCGGCAGAAGCTTTTTCTGAGAAGGCAAAAGTGTGGCTCCTTCTCCCACAAGGAAGGTGCTAGCCCTGAAAGATCTTGCTGGTATTCACTATCCCTCTGCAGCCTATCCACAGGCACAACAGCTTTGGGGATCTCTGCTTTCCCAGAGACTCAGCATGTCACGGTGCTCGCTCTCGGCAGAAGCTTTTTTCTGAAAAGGCAAACTTACGGCTCCTTCTCCCACAGGGAAGGTGCCAGCCCTGAAAACTAATGCAGTTTTTCACTATCCCTCTGCAGCCTATCCACAGGCACAACAGCTTTTGGGATCTCTGCTTTCCCAGAGACTCAGCATGTCACGGTGCTCGTTCTCGGCAGAAGCTTTTTCTGAGAAGGCAAAAGTGTGGCTCCTTCTCCCACAAGGAAGGTGCTAGCCCTGAAAGATCTTGCTGGTATTCACTATCCCTCTGCAGCCTATCCACAGGCACAACAGCTTTTGGGATCTCTGCTTTCCCAGAGACTCAGCATGTCACGGTGCTCGCTCTCGGCAGAAGCTTTTTTCTGAAAAGGCAAACTTTCGGCTCCTTCTCCCACAGGGAAGGTGCCAGCCCTGAAAACTAATGCAGTTTTTCACTATCCCTCTGCAGCCTATCCACAGGCACAACAGCTTTTGGGATCTCTGCTTTCCCAGAGACTCAGCATGTCACGGTGCTCGTTCTCGGCAGAAGCTTTTTCTGAGAAGGCAAAAGTGTGGCTCCTTCTCCCACAAGGAAGGTGCTAGCCCTGAAAGATCTTGCTGGTATTCACTATCCCTCTGCAGCCTATCCACAGGCACAACAGCTTTTGGGATCTCTGCTTTCCCAGAGACTCAGCATGTCACGGTGCTCGCTCTCGGCAGAAGCTTTTTTCTGAAAAGGCAAACTTACGGCTCCTTCTCCCACAGGGAAGGTGCCAGCCCTGAAAACTAATGCAGTTTTTCACTATCCCTCTGCAGCCTATCCACAGGCACAACAGCTTTGGGGATCTCTGCTTTCCCAGAGACTCAGCATGTCACGGTGCTCGTTCTCGGCAGAAGCTTTTTCTGAGAAGGCAAAAGTGTGGCTCCTTCTCCCACAAGGAAGGTGCTAGCCCTGAAAGATCTTGCTGGTATTCACTATCCCTCTGCAGCCTATCCACAGGCACAACAGCTTTTGGGATCTCTGCTTTCCCAGAGACTCAGCATGTCACGGTGCTCGCTCTCGGCAGAAGCTTTTTTCTGAAAAGGCAAACTTACGGCTCCTTCTCCCACAGGGAAGGTGCCAGCCCTGAAAACTAATGCAGTTTTTCACTATCCCTCTGCAGCCTATCCACAGGCACAACAGCTTTGGGGATCTCTGCTTTCCCAGAGACTCAGCATGTCACGGTGCTCGCTCTCGGCAGAAGCTTTTTTCTGAAAAGGCAAACTTACAGCTCCTTCTCCCACAGGGAAGGTGCCAGCCCTGAAAACTAATGCAGTTTTTCACTGTCCCTCTGCAGCCTATCCACAGGCACAACAGCTTTGGGGATCTCTGCTTTCCCAGAGACTCAGCATGTCACGGTGCTCGCTCTCGGCAGAAGCTTTTTTCTGAAAAGGCAAACTTACGGCTCCTTCTCCCACAGGGAAGGTGCCAGCCCTGAAAACTAATGCAGTTTTTCACTATCCCTCTGCAGCCTATCCACAGGCACAACAGCTTTGGGGATCTCTGCTTTCCCAGAGACTCAGCATGTCACGGTGCTCGTTCTCGGCAGAAGCTTTTTCTGAGAAGGCAAAAGTGTGGCTCCTTCTCCCACAAGGAAGGTGCTAGCCCTGAAAGATCTTGCTGGTATTCACTATCCCTCTGCAGCCTATCCACAGGCACAACAGCTTTTGGGATCTCTGCTTTCCCAGAGACTCAGCATGTCACGGTGCTCGCTCTCGGCAGAAGCTTTTTTCTGAAAAGGCAAACTTACGGCTCCTTCTCCCACAGGGAAGGTGCCAGCCCTGAAAACTAATGCAGTTTTTCACTATCCCTCTGCAGCCTATCCACAGGCACAACAGCTTTTGGGATCTCTGCTTTCCCAGAGACTCAGCATGTCACGGTGCTCGTTCTCGGCAGAAGCTTTTTCTGAGAAGGCAAAAGTGTGGCTCCTTCTCCCACAAGGAAGGTGCTAGCCCTGAAAGATCTTGCTGGTATTCACTATCCCTCTGCAGCCTATCCACAGGCACAACAGCTTTTGGGATCTCTGCTTTCCCAGAGACTCAGCATGTCACGGTGCTCGCTCTCGGCAGAAGCTTTTTTCTGAAAAGGCAAACTTTCGGCTCCTTCTCCCACAGGGAAGGTGCCAGCCCTGAAAACTAATGCAGTTTTTCACTATCCCTCTGCAGCCTATCCACAGGCACAACAGCTTTTGGGATCTCTGCTTTCCCAGAGACTCAGCATGTCACGGTGCTCGTTCTCGGCAGAAGCTTTTTCTGAGAAGGCAAAAGTGTGGCTCCTTCTCCCACAAGGAAGGTGCTAGCCCTGAAAGATCTTGCTGGTATTCACTATCCCTCTGCAGCCTATCCACAGGCACAACAGCTTTTGGGATCTCTGCTTTCCCAGAGACTCAGCATGTCACGGTGCTCGCTCTCGGCAGAAGCTTTTTTCTGAAAAGGCAAACTTACGGCTCCTTCTCCCACAGGGAAGGTGCCAGCCCTGAAAACTAATGCAGTTTTTCACTATCCCTCTGCAGCCTATCCACAGGCACAACAGCTTTGGGGATCTCTGCTTTCCCAGAGACTCAGCATGTCACGGTGCTCGTTCTCGGCAGAAGCTTTTTCTGAGAAGGCAAAAGTGTGGCTCCTTCTCCCACAAGGAAGGTGCTAGCCCTGAAAGATCTTGCTGGTATTCACTATCCCTCTGCAGCCTATCCACAGGCACAACAGCTTTTGGGATCTCTGCTTTCCCAGAGACTCAGCATGTCACGGTGCTCGCTCTCGGCAGAAGCTTTTTTCTGAAAAGGCAAACTTACGGCTCCTTCTCCCACAGGGAAGGTGCCAGCCCTGAAAACTAATGCAGTTTTTCACTATCCCTCTGCAGCCTATCCACAGGCACAACAGCTTTGGGGATCTCTGCTTTCCCAGAGACTCAGCATGTCACGGTGCTCGCTCTCGGCAGAAGCTTTTTTCTGAAAAGGCAAACTTACAGCTCCTTCTCCCACAGGGAAGGTGCCAGCCCTGAAAACTAATGCAGTTTTTCACTATCCCTCTGCAGCCTATCCACAGGCACAACAGCTTTGGGGATCTCTGCTTTCCCAGAGACTCAGCATGTCACGGTGCTCGCTCTCGGCAGAAGCTTTTTTCTGAAAAGGCAAACTTACGGCTCCTTCTCCCACAGGGAAGGTGCCAGCCCTGAAAACTAATGCAGTTTTTCACTATCCCTCTGCAGCCTATCCACAGGCACAACAGCTTTGGGGATCTCTGCTTTCCCAGAGACTCAGCATGTCACGGTGCTCGTTCTCGGCAGAAGCTTTTTCTGAGAAGGCAAAAGTGTGGCTCCTTCTCCCACAAGGAAGGTGCTAGCCCTGAAAGATCTTGCTGGTATTCACTATCCCTCTGCAGCCTATCCACAGGCACAACAGCTTTTGGGATCTCTGCTTTCCCAGAGACTCAGCATGTCACGGTGCTCGCTCTCGGCAGAAGCTTTTTTCTGAAAAGGCAAACTTACGGCTCCTTCTCCCACAGGGAAGGTGCCAGCCCTGAAAACTAATGCAGTTTTTCACTATCCCTCTGCAGCCTATCCACAGGCACAACAGCTTTTGGGATCTCTGCTTTCCCAGAGACTCAGCATGTCACGGTGCTCGTTCTCGGCAGAAGCTTTTTCTGAGAAGGCAAAAGTGTGGCTCCTTCTCCCACAAGGAAGGTGCTAGCCCTGAAAGATCTTGCTGGTATTCACTATCCCTCTGCAGCCTATCCACAGGCACAACAGCTTTTGGGATCTCTGCTTTCCCAGAGACTCAGCATGTCACGGTGCTCGCTCTCGGCAGAAGCTTTTTTCTGAAAAGGCAAACTTACAGCTCCTTCTCCCACAGGGAAGGTGCCAGCCCTGAAAACTAATGCAGTTTTTCACTATCCCTCTGCAGCCTATCCACAGGCACAACAGCTATGGGGATCTCTGCTTTCCCAGAGACTCAGCATGTCACGGTGCTCGCTCTCGGCAGAAGCTTTTTTCTGAAAAGGCAAACTTACGGCTCCTTCTCCCACAGGGAAGGTGCCAGCCCTGAAAACTAATGCAGTTTTTCACTATCCCTCTGCAGCCTATCCACAGGCACAACAGCTTTGGGGATCTCTGCTTTCCCAGAGACTCAGCATGTCACGGTGCTCGCTCTCGGCAGAAGCTTTTTTCTGAAAAGGCAAACTTACAGCTCCTTCTCCCACAGGGAAGGTGCCAGCCCTGAAAACTAATGCAGTTTTTCACTATCCCTCTGCAGCCTATCCACAGGCACAACAGCTTTGGGGATCTCTGCTTTCCCAGAGACTCAGCATGTCACGGTGCTCGCTCTCGGCAGAAGCTTTTTTCTGAAAAGGCAAACTTACGGCTCCTTCTCCCACAGGGAAGGTGCCAGCCCTGAAAACTAATGCAGTTTTTCACTATCCCTCTGCAGCCTATCCACAGGCACAACAGCTTTGGGGATCTCTGCTTTCCCAGAGACTCAGCATGTCACGGTGCTCGTTCTCGGCAGAAGCTTTTTCTGAGAAGGCAAAAGTGTGGCTCCTTCTCCCACAAGGAAGGTGCTAGCCCTGAAAGATCTTGCTGGTATTCACTATCCCTCTGCAGCCTATCCACAGGCACAACAGCTTTTGGGATCTCTGCTTTCCCAGAGACTCAGCATGTCACGGTGCTCGCTCTCGGCAGAAGCTTTTTTCTGAAAAGGCAAACTTACGGCTCCTTCTCCCACAGGGAAGGTGCCAGCCCTGAAAACTAATGCAGTTTTTCACTATCCCTCTGCAGCCTATCCACAGGCACAACAGCTTTTGGGATCTCTGCTTTCCCAGAGACTCAGCATGTCACGGTGCTCGTTCTCGGCAGAAGCTTTTTCTGAGAAGGCAAAAGTGTGGCTCCTTCTCCCACAAGGAAGGTGCTAGCCCTGAAAGATCTTGCTGGTATTCACTATCCCTCTGCAGCCTATCCACAGGCACAACAGCTTTTGGGATCTCTGCTTTCCCAGAGACTCAGCATGTCACGGTGCTCGCTCTCGGCAGAAGCTTTTTTCTGAAAAGGCAAACTTACGGCTCCTTCTCCCACAGGGAAGGTGCCAGCCCTGAAAACTAATGCAGTTTTTCACTATCCCTCTGCAGCCTATCCACAGGCACAACAGCTTTTGGGATCTCTGCTTTCCCAGAGACTCAGCATGTCACGGTGCTCGCTCTCGGCAGAAGCTTTTTTCTGAAAAGGCAAACTTACGGCTCCTTCTCCCACAGGGAAGGTGCCAGCCCTGAAAACTAATGCAGTTTTTCACTATCCCTCTGCAGCCTATCCACAGGCACAACAGCTTTTGGGATCTCTGCTTTCCCAGAGACTCAGCATGTCACGGTGCTCGCTCTCGGCAGAAGCTTTTTTCTGAAAAGGCAAACTTACGGCTCCTTCTCCCACAGGGAAGGTGCCAGCCCTGAAAACTAATGCAGTTTTTCACTATCCCTCTGCAGCCTATCCACAGGCACAACAGCTTTTGGGATCTCTGCTTTCCCAGAGACTCAGCATGTCACGGTGCTCGTTCTCGGCAGAAGCTTTTTCTGAGAAGGCAAAAGTGTGGCTCCTTCTCCCACAAGGAAGGTGCTAGCCCTGAAAGATCTTGCTGGTATTCACTATCCCTCTGCAGCCTATCCACAGGCACAACAGCTTTTGGGATCTCTGCTTTCCCAGAGACTCAGCATGTCACGGTGCTCGATCTCGGCAGAAGCTTTTTTCTGAAAAGGCAAATTTACGGCTCCTTCTCCCACAAGGAAGGTGCCAGCCCTGAAAACTAATGCAGTTTTTCACTATCCCTCTGCAGCCTATCCACAGGCACAACAGCTTTTGGGATCTCTGCTTTCCCAGAGACTCAGCATGTCACGGTGCTCGGTCTCGGCAGAAGCTTTTTCTGAGAAGGCAAAAGTGTGGCTCCTTCTCCCACAAGGAAGGTGCTAGCCCTGAAAGATCTTGCTGGTATTCACTATCCCTCTGCAGCCTATCCACAGGCACAACAGCTTTGGGGATCTCTGCTTTCCCAGAGACTCAGCATGTCACGGTGCTCGCTCTCGGCAGAAGCTTTTTTCTGAAAAGGCAAACTTACGGCTCCTTCTCCCACAGGGAAGGTGCCAGCCCTGAAAACTAATGCAGTTTTTCACTATCCCTCTGCAGCCTATCCACAGGCACAACAGCTTTTGGGATCTCTGCTTTCCCAGAGACTCAGCATGTCACGGTGCTCGTTCTCGGCAGAAGCTTTTTCTGAGAAGGCAAAAGTGTGGCTCCTTCTCCCACAAGGAAGGTGCTAGCCCTGAAAGATCTTGCTGGTATTCACTATCCCTCTGCAGCCTATCCACAGGCACAACAGCTTTTGGGATCTCTGCTTTCCCAGAGACTCAGCATGTCACGGTGCTCGCTCTCGGCAGAAGCTTTTTTCTGAAAAGGCAAACTTTCGGCTCCTTCTCCCACAGGGAAGGTGCCAGCCCTGAAAACTAATGCAGTTTTTCACTATCCCTCTGCAGCCTATCCACAGGCACAACAGCTTTTGGGATCTCTGCTTTCCCAGAGACTCAGCATGTCACGGTGCTCGTTCTCGGCAGAAGCTTTTTCTGAGAAGGCAAAAGTGTGGCTCCTTCTCCCACAAGGAAGGTGCTAGCCCTGAAAGATCTTGCTGGTATTCACTATCCCTCTGCAGCCTATCCACAGGCACAACAGCTTTTGGGATCTCTGCTTTCCCAGAGACTCAGCATGTCACGGTGCTCGCTCTCGGCAGAAGCTTTTTTCTGAAAAGGCAAACTTACGGCTCCTTCTCCCACAGGGAAGGTGCCAGCCCTGAAAACTAATGCAGTTTTTCACTATCCCTCTGCAGCCTATCCACAGGCACAACAGCTTTGGGGATCTCTGCTTTCCCAGAGACTCAGCATGTCACGGTGCTCGTTCTCGGCAGAAGCTTTTTCTGAGAAGGCAAAAGTGTGGCTCCTTCTCCCACAAGGAAGGTGCTAGCCCTGAAAGATCTTGCTGGTATTCACTATCCCTCTGCAGCCTATCCACAGGCACAACAGCTTTTGGGATCTCTGCTTTCCCAGAGACTCAGCATGTCACGGTGCTCGCTCTCGGCAGAAGCTTTTTTCTGAAAAGGCAAACTTACGGCTCCTTCTCCCACAGGGAAGGTGCCAGCCCTGAAAACTAATGCAGTTTTTCACTATCCCTCTGCAGCCTATCCACAGGCACAACAGCTTTGGGGATCTCTGCTTTCCCAGAGACTCAGCATGTCACGGTGCTCGCTCTCGGCAGAAGCTTTTTTCTGAAAAGGCAAACTTACAGCTCCTTCTCCCACAGGGAAGGTGCCAGCCCTGAAAACTAATGCAGTTTTTCACTATCCCTCTGCAGCCTATCCACAGGCACAACAGCTTTGGGGATCTCTGCTTTCCCAGAGACTCAGCATGTCACGGTGCTCGCTCTCGGCAGAAGCTTTTTTCTGAAAAGGCAAACTTACGGCTCCTTCTCCCACAGGGAAGGTGCCAGCCCTGAAAACTAATGCAGTTTTTCACTATCCCTCTGCAGCCTATCCACAGGCACAACAGCTTTGGGGATCTCTGCTTTCCCAGAGACTCAGCATGTCACGGTGCTCGTTCTCGGCAGAAGCTTTTTCTGAGAAGGCAAAAGTGTGGCTCCTTCTCCCACAAGGAAGGTGCTAGCCCTGAAAGATCTTGCTGGTATTCACTATCCCTCTGCAGCCTATCCACAGGCACAACAGCTTTTGGGATCTCTGCTTTCCCAGAGACTCAGCATGTCACGGTGCTCGCTCTCGGCAGAAGCTTTTTTCTGAAAAGGCAAACTTACGGCTCCTTCTCCCACAGGGAAGGTGCCAGCCCTGAAAACTAATGCAGTTTTTCACTATCCCTCTGCAGCCTATCCACAGGCACAACAGCTTTTGGGATCTCTGCTTTCCCAGAGACTCAGCATGTCACGGTGCTCGTTCTCGGCAGAAGCTTTTTCTGAGAAGGCAAAAGTGTGGCTCCTTCTCCCACAAGGAAGGTGCTAGCCCTGAAAGATCTTGCTGGTATTCACTATCCCTCTGCAGCCTATCCACAGGCACAACAGCTTTTGGGATCTCTGCTTTCCCAGAGACTCAGCATGTCACGGTGCTCGCTCTCGGCAGAAGCTTTTTTCTGAAAAGGCAAACTTACAGCTCCTTCTCCCACAGGGAAGGTGCCAGCCCTGAAAACTAATGCAGTTTTTCACTATCCCTCTGCAGCCTATCCACAGGCACAACAGCTTTTGGGATCTCTGCTTTCCCAGAGACTCAGCATGTCACGGTGCTCGCTCTCGGCAGAAGCTTTTTTCTGAAAAGGCAAACTTACGGCTCCTTCTCCCACAGGGAAGGTGCCAGCCCTGAAAACTAATGCAGTTTTTCACTATCCCTCTGCAGCCTATCCACAGGCACAACAGCTTTGGGGATCTCTGCTTTCCCAGAGACTCAGCATGTCACGGTGCTCGCTCTCGGCAGAAGCTTTTTTCTGAAAAGGCAAACTTACAGCTCCTTCTCCCACAGGGAAGGTGCCAGCCCTGAAAACTAATGCAGTTTTTCACTATCCCTCTGCAGCCTATCCACAGGCACAACAGCTTTGGGGATCTCTGCTTTCCCAGAGACTCAGCATGTCACGGTGCTCGCTCTCGGCAGAAGCTTTTTTCTGAAAAGGCAAACTTACGGCTCCTTCTCCCACAGGGAAGGTGCCAGCCCTGAAAACTAATGCAGTTTTTCACTATCCCTCTGCAGCCTATCCACAGGCACAACAGCTTTGGGGATCTCTGCTTTCCCAGAGACTCAGCATGTCACGGTGCTCGTTCTCGGCAGAAGCTTTTTCTGAGAAGGCAAAAGTGTGGCTCCTTCTCCCACAAGGAAGGTGCTAGCCCTGAAAGATCTTGCTGGTATTCACTATCCCTCTGCAGCCTATCCACAGGCACAACAGCTTTTGGGATCTCTGCTTTCCCAGAGACTCAGCATGTCACGGTGCTCGCTCTCGGCAGAAGCTTTTTTCTGAAAAGGCAAACTTACGGCTCCTTCTCCCACAGGGAAGGTGCCAGCCCTTAAAACTAATGCAGTTTTTCACTATCCCTCTGCAGCCTATCCACAGGCACAACAGCTTTTGGGATCTCTGCTTTCCCAGAGACTCAGCATGTCACGGTGCTCGTTCTCGGCAGAAGCTTTTTCTGAGAAGGCAAAAGTGTGGCTCCTTCTCCCACAAGGAAGGTGCTAGCCCTGAAAGATCTTGCTGGTATTCACTATCCCTCTGCAGCCTATCCACAGGCACAACAGCTTTTGGGATCTCTGCTTTCCCAGAGACTCAGCATGTCACGGTGCTCGCTCTCGGCAGAAGCTTTTTTCTGAAAAGGCAAACTTACGGCTCCTTCTCCCACAGGGAAGGTGCCAGCCCTGAAAACTAATGCAGTTTTTCACTATCCCTCTGCAGCCTATCCACAGGCACAACAGCTTTGGGGATCTCTGCTTTCCCAGAGACTCAGCATGTCACGGTGCTCGCTCTCGGCAGAAGCTTTTTTCTGAAAAGGCAAACTTACGGCTCCTTCTCCCACAGGGAAGGTGCCAGCCCTGAAAACTAATGCAGTTTTTCACTATCCCTCTGCAGCCTATCCACAGGCACAACAGCTTTTGGGATCTCTGCTTTCCCAGAGACTCAGCATGTCACGGTGCTCGCTCTCGGCAGAAGCTTTTTTCTGAAAAGGCAAACTTACGGCTCCTTCTCCCACAGGGAAGGTGCCAGCCCTGAAAACTAATGCAGTTTTTCACTATCCCTCTGCAGCCTATCCACAGGCACAACAGCTTTTGGGATCTCTGCTTTCCCAGAGACTCAGCATGTCACGGTGCTCGTTCTCGGCAGAAGCTTTTTCTGAGAAGGCAAAAGTTTGGCTCCTTCTCCCACAAGGAAGGTGCTAGCCCTGAAAGATCTTGCTGGTATTCACTATCCCTCTGCAGCCTATCCACAGGCACAACAGCTTTTGGGATCTCTGCTTTCCCAGAGACTCAGCATGTCACGGTGCTCGCTCTCGGCAGAAGCTTTTTTCTGAAAAGGCAAATTTACGGCTCCTTCTCCCACAAGGAAGGTGCCAGCCCTGAAAACTAATGCAGTTTTTCACTATCCCTCTGCAGCCTATCCACAGGCACAACAGCTTTTGGGATCTCTGCTTTCCCAGAGACTCAGCATGTCACGGTGCTCGTTCTCGGCAGAAGCTTTTTCTGAGAAGGCAAAAGTGTGGCTCCTTCTCCCACAAGGAAGGTGCTAGCCCTGAAAGATCTTGCTGGTATTCACTATCCCTCTGCAGCCTATCCACAGGCACAACAGCTTTGGGGATCTCTGCTTTCCCAGAGACTCAGCATGTCACGGTGCTCGCTCTCGGCAGAAGCTTTTTTCTGAAAAGGCAAACTTACGGCTCCTTCTCCCACAGGGAAGGTGCCAGCCCTGAAAACTAATGCAGTTTTTCACTATCCCTCTGCAGCCTATCCACAGGCACAACAGCTTTTGGGATCTCTGCTTTCCCAGAGACTCAGCATGTCACGGTGCTCGCTCTCGGCAGAAGCTTTTTTCTGAAAAGGCAAACTTTCGGCTCCTTCTCCCACAGGGAAGGTGCCAGCCCTGAAAACTAATGCAGTTTTTCACTATCCCTCTGCAGCCTATCCACAGGCACAACAGCTTTTGGGATCTCTGCTTTCCCAGAGACTCAGCATGTCACGGTGCTCGTTCTCGGCAGAAGCTTTTTCTGAGAAGGCAAAAGTGTGGCTCCTTCTCCCACAAGGAAGGTGCTAGCCCTGAAAGATCTTGCTGGTATTCACTATCCCTCTGCAGCCTATCCACAGGCACAACAGCTTTTGGGATCTCTGCTTTCCCAGAGACTCAGCATGTCACGGTGCTCGCTCTCGGCAGAAGCTTTTTTCTGAAAAGGCAAACTTACGGCTCCTTCTCCCACAGGGAAGGTGCCAGCCCTGAAAACTAATGCAGTTTTTCACTATCCCTCTGCAGCCTATCCACAGGCACAACAGCTTTGGGGATCTCTGCTTTCCCAGAGACTCAGCATGTCACGGTGCTCGTTCTCGGCAGAAGCTTTTTCTGAGAAGGCAAAAGTGTGGCTCCTTCTCCCACAAGGAAGGTGCTAGCCCTGAAAGATCTTGCTGGTATTCACTATCCCTCTGCAGCCTATCCACAGGCACAACAGCTTTTGGGATCTCTGCTTTCCCAGAGACTCAGCATGTCACGGTGCTCGCTCTCGGCAGAAGCTTTTTTCTGAAAAGGCAAACTTACGGCTCCTTCTCCCACAGGGAAGGTGCCAGCCCTGAAAACTAATGCAGTTTTTCACTATCCCTCTGCAGCCTATCCACAGGCACAACAGCTTTGGGGATCTCTGCTTTCCCAGAGACTCAGCATGTCACGGTGCTCGCTCTCGGCAGAAGCTTTTTTCTGAAAAGGCAAACTTACAGCTCCTTCTCCCACAGGGAAGGTGCCAGCCCTGAAAACTAATGCAGTTTTTCACTATCCCTCTGCAGCCTATCCACAGGCACAACAGCTTTGGGGATCTCTGCTTTCCCAGAGACTCAGCATGTCACGGTGCTCGCTCTCGGCAGAAGCTTTTTTCTGAAAAGGCAAACTTACGGCTCCTTCTCCCACAGGGAAGGTGCCAGCCCTGAAAACTAATGCAGTTTTTCACTATCCCTCTGCAGCCTATCCACAGGCACAACAGCTTTGGGGATCTCTGCTTTCCCAGAGACTCAGCATGTCACGGTGCTCGGTCTCGGCAGAAGCTTTTTCTGAGAAGGCAAAAGTGTGGCTCCTTCTCCCACAAGGAAGGTGCTAGCCCTGAAAGATCTTGCTGGTATTCACTATCCCTCTGCAGCCTATCCACAGGCACAACAGCTTTTGGGATCTCTGCTTTCCCAGAGACTCAGCATGTCACGGTGCTCGCTCTCGGCAGAAGCTTTTTTCTGAAAAGGCAAACTTACGGCTCCTTCTCCCACAGGGAAGGTGCCAGCCCTGAAAACTAATGCAGTTTTTCACTATCCCTCTGCAGCCTATCCACAGGCACAACAGCTTTTGGGATCTCTGCTTTCCCAGAGACTCAGCATGTCACGGTGCTCGCTCTCGGCAGAAGCTTTTTCTGAGAAGGCAAAAGTGTGGCTCCTTCTCCCACAAGGAAGGTGCTAGCCCTGAAAGATCTTGCTGGTATTCACTATCCCTCTGCAGCCTATCCACAGGCACAACAGCTTTGGGGATCTCTGCTTTCCCAGAGACTCAGCATGTCACGGTGCTCGCTCTCGGCAGAAGCTTTTTTCTGAAAAGGCAAACTTACAGCTCCTTCTCCCACAGGGAAGGTGCCAGCCCTGAAAACTAATGCAGTTTTTCACTATCCCTCTGCAGCCTATCCACAGGCACAACAGCTTTGGGGATCTCTGCTTTCCCAGAGACTCAGCATGTCACGGTGCTCGCTCTCGGCAGAAGCTTTTTTCTGAAAAGGCAAACTTACGGCTCCTTCTCCCACAGGGAAGGTGCCAGCCCTGAAAACTAATGCAGTTTTTCACTATCCCTCTGCAGCCTATCCACAGGCACAACAGCTTTGGGGATCTCTGCTTTCCCAGAGACTCAGCATGTCACGGTGCTCGTTCTCGGCAGAAGCTTTTTCTGAGAAGGCAAAAGTGTGGCTCCTTCTCCCACAAGGAAGGTGCTAGCCCTGAAAGATCTTGCTGGTATTCACTATCCCTCTGCAGCCTATCCACAGGCACAACAGCTTTTGGGATCTCTGCTTTCCCAGAGACTCAGCATGTCACGGTGCTCGCTCTCGGCAGAAGCTTTTTTCTGAAAAGGCAAACTTACGGCTCCTTCTCCCACAGGGAAGGTGCCAGCCCTGAAAACTAATGCAGTTTTTCACTATCCCTCTGCAGCCTATCCACAGGCACAACAGCTTTTGGGATCTCTGCTTTCCCAGAGACTCAGCATGTCACGGTGCTCGTTCTCGGCAGAAGCTTTTTCTGAGAAGGCAAAAGTGTGGCTCCTTCTCCCACAAGGAAGGTGCTAGCCCTGAAAGATCTTGCTGGTATTCACTATCCCTCTGCAGCCTATCCACAGGCACAACAGCTTTTGGGATCTCTGCTTTCCCAGAGACTCAGCATGTCACGGTGCTCGCTCTCGGCAGAAGCTTTTTTCTGAAAAGGCAAACTTACGGCTCCTTCTCCCACAGGGAAGGTGCCAGCCCTGAAAACTAATGCAGTTTTTCACTATCCCTCTGCAGCCTATCCACAGGCACAACAGCTTTGGGGATCTCTGCTTTCCCAGAGACTCAGCATGTCACGGTGCTCGCTCTCGGCAGAAGCTTTTTTCTGAAAAGGCAAACTTACGGCTCCTTCTCCCACAGGGAAGGTGCCAGCCCTGAAAACTAATGCAGTTTTTCACTATCCCTCTGCAGCCTATCCACAGGCACAACAGCTTTTGGGATCTCTGCTTTCCCAGAGACTCAGCATGTCACGGTGCTCGCTCTCGGCAGAAGCTTTTTCTGAGAAGGCAAAAGTGTGGCTCCTTCTCCCACAAGGAAGGTGCTAGCCCTGAAAGATCTTGCTGGTATTCACTATCCCTCTGCAGCCTATCCACAGGCACAACAGCTTTTGGGATCTCTGCTTTCCCAGAGACTCAGCATGTCACGGTGCTCGCTCTCGGCAGAAGCTTTTTTCTGAAAAGGCAAATTTACGGCTCCTTCTCCCACAAGGAAGGTGCCAGCCCTGAAAACTAATGCAGTTTTTCACTATCCCTCTGCAGCCTATCCACAGGCACAACAGCTTTTGGGATCTCTGCTTTCCCAGAGACTCAGCATGTCACGGTGCTCGTTCTCGGCAGAAGCTTTTTCTGAGAAGGCAAAAGTGTGGCTCCTTCTCCCACAAGGAAGGTGCTAGCCCTGAAAGATCTTGCTGGTATTCACTATCCCTCTGCAGCCTATCCACAGGCACAACAGCTTTGGGGATCTCTGCTTTCCCAGAGACTCAGCATGTCACGGTGCTCGCTCTCGGCAGAAGCTTTTTTCTGAAAAGGCAAACTTACGGCTCCTTCTCCCACAGGGAAGGTGCCAGCCCTGAAAACTAATGCAGTTTTTCACTATCCCTCTGCAGCCTATCCACAGGCACAACAGCTTTTGGGATCTCTGCTTTCCCAGAGACTCAGCATGTCACGGTGCTCGTTCTCGGCAGAAGCTTTTTCTGAGAAGGCAAAAGTGTGGCTCCTTCTCCCACAAGGAAGGTGCTAGCCCTGAAAGATCTTGCTGGTATTCACTATCCCTCTGCAGCCTATCCACAGGCACAACAGCTTTTGGGATCTCTGCTTTCCCAGAGACTCAGCATGTCACGGTGCTCGCTCTCGGCAGAAGCTTTTTTCTGAAAAGGCAAACTTTCGGCTCCTTCTCCCACAGGGAAGGTGCCAGCCCTGAAAACTAATGCAGTTTTTCACTATCCCTCTGCAGCCTATCCACAGGCACAACAGCTTTGGGGATCTCTGCTTTCCCAGAGACTCAGCATGTCACGGTGCTCGTTCTCGGCAGAAGCTTTTTCTGAGAAGGCAAAAGTGTGGCTCCTTCTCCCACAAGGAAGGTGCTAGCCCTGAAAGATCTTGCTGGTATTCACTATCCCTCTGCAGCCTATCCACAGGCACAACAGCTTTTGGGATCTCTGCTTTCCCAGAGACTCAGCATGTCACGGTGCTCGCTCTCGGCAGAAGCTTTTTTCTGAAAAGGCAAACTTACGGCTCCTTCTCCCACAGGGAAGGTGCCAGCCCTGAAAACTAATGCAGTTTTTCACTATCCCTCTGCAGCCTATCCACAGGCACAACAGCTTTGGGGATCTCTGCTTTCCCAGAGACTCAGCATGTCACGGTGCTCGTTCTCGGCAGAAGCTTTTTCTGAGAAGGCAAAAGTGTGGCTCCTTCTCCCACAAGGAAGGTGCTAGCCCTGAAAGATCTTGCTGGTATTCACTATCCCTCTGCAGCCTATCCACAGGCACAACAGCTTTTGGGATCTCTGCTTTCCCAGAGACTCAGCATGTCACGGTGCTCTCTCTCGGCAGAAGCTTTTTTCTGAAAAGGCAAACTTACGGCTCCTTCTCCCACAGGGAAGGTGCCAGCCCTGAAAACTAATGCAGTTTTTCACTATCCCTCTGCAGCCTATCCACAGGCACAACAGCTTTGGGGATCTCTGCTTTCCCAGAGACTCAGCATGTCACGGTGCTCGCTCTCGGCAGAAGCTTTTTTCTGAAAAGGCAAACTTACAGCTCCTTCTCCCACAGGGAAGGTGCCAGCCCTGAAAACTAATGCAGTTTTTCACTATCCCTCTGCAGCCTATCCACAGGCACAACAGCTTTGGGGATCTCTGCTTTCCCAGAGACTCAGCATGTCACGGTGCTCGTTCTCGGCAGAAGCTTTTTCTGAGAAGGCAAAAGTGTGGCTCCTTCTCCCACACGGAAGGTGCTAGCCCTGAAAGATCTTGCTGGTATTCACTATCCCTCTGCAGCCTATCCACAGGCACAACAGCTTTTGGGATCTCTGCTTTCCCAGAGACTCAGCATGTCACGGTGCTCGCTCTCGGCAGAAGCTTTTTTCTGAAAAGGCAAACTTACGGCTCCTTCTCCCACAGGGAAGGTGCCAGCCCTGAAAACTAATGCAGTTTTTCACTATCCCTCTGCAGCCTATCCACAGGCACAACAGCTTTTGGGATCTCTGCTTTCCCAGAGACTCAGCATGTCACGGTGCTCGTTCTCGGCAGAAGCTTTTTCTGAGAAGGCAAAAGTGTGGCTCCTTCTCCCACAAGGAAGGTGCTAGCCCTGAAAGATCTTGCTGGTATTCACTATCCCTCTGCAGCCTATCCACAGGCACAACAGCTTTGGGGATCTCTGCTTTCCCAGAGACTCAGCATGTCACGGTGCTCGCTCTCGGCAGAAGCTTTTTTCTGAAAAGGCAAACTTACGGCTCCTTCTCCCACAGGGAAGGTGCCAGCCCTGAAAACTAATGCAGTTTTTCACTATCCCTCTGCAGCCTATCCACAGGCACAACAGCTTTGGGGATCTCTGCTTTCCCAGAGACTCAGCATGTCACGGTGCTCGCTCTCGGCAGAAGCTTTTTTCTGAAAAGGCAAACTTACGGCTCCTTCTCCCACAGGGAAGGTGCCAGCCCTGAAAACTAATGCAGTTTTTCACTATCCCTCTGCAGCCTATCCACAGGCACAACAGCTTTTGGGATCTCTGCTTTCCCAGAGACTCAGCATGTCACGGTGCTCGCTCTCGGCAGAAGCTTTTTTCTGAAAAGGCAAACTTACGGCTCCTTCTCCCACAGGGAAGGTGCCAGCCCTGAAAACTAATGCAGTTTTTCACTATCCCTCTGCAGCCTATCCACAGGCACAACAGCTTTTGGGATCTCTGCTTTCCCAGAGACTCAGCATGTCACGGTGCTCGTTCTCGGCAGAAGCTTTTTTGAGAAGGCAAAAGTGTGGCTCCTTCTCCCACAAGGAAGGTGCTAGCCCTGAAAGATCTTGCTGGTATTCACTATCCCTCTGCAGCCTATCCACAGGCACAACAGCTTTTGGGATCTCTGCTTTCCCAGAGACTCAGCATGTCACGGTGCTCGCTCTCGGCAGAAGCTTTTTTCTGAAAAGGCAAACTTACGGCTCCTTCTCCCACAGGGAAGGTGCCAGCCCTGAAAACTAATGCAGTTTTTCACTATCCCTCTGCAGCCTATTCACAGGCACAACAGCTTTTGGGATCTCTGCTTTCCCAGAGACTCAGCATGTCACGGTGCTCTTTCTCGGCAGAAGCTTTTTTCTGAAAAGGCAAACTTACGGCTCCTTCTCCCACAGGGAAGGTGCCAGCCCTGAAAACTAATGCAGTTTTTCACTATCCCTCTGCAGCCTATCCACAGGCACAACAGCTTTGGGGATCTCTGCTTTCCCAGAGACTCAGCATGTCACGGTGCTCGCTCTCGGCAGAAGTTTTTTTCTGAAAAGGCAAACTTACGGCTCCTTCTCCCACAGGGAAGGTGCCAGCCCTGAAAACTAATGCAGTTTTTCACTATCCCTCTGCAGCCTATCCACAGGCACAACAGCTTTTGGGATCTCTGCTTTCCCAGAGACTCAGCATGTCACGGTGCTCGTTCTCGGCAGAAGCTTTTTCTGAGAAGGCAAAAGTGTGGCTCCTTCTCCCACAAGGAAGGTGCTAGCCCTGAAAGATCTTGCTGGTATTCACTATCCCTCTGCAGCCTATCCACAGGCACAAAAGCTTTTGGGATCTCTGCTTTCCCAGAGACTCAGCATGTCACGGTGCTCGCTCTCGGCAGAAGCTTTTTTCTGAAAAGGCAAACTTACGGCTCCTTCTCCCACAGGGAAGGTGCCAGCCCTGAAAACTAATGCAGTTTTTCACTATCCCTCTGCAGCCTATCCACAGGCACAACAGCTTTTGGGATCTCTGCTTTCCCAGAGACTCAGCATGTCACGGTGCTCGTTCTCGGCAGAAGCTTTTTCTGAGAAGGCAAAAGTGTGGCTCCTTCTCCCACAGGGAAGGTGCTAGCCCTGAAAGATCTTGCTGGTATTCACTATCCCTCTGCAGCCTATCCACAGGCACAACAGCTTTTGGGATCTCTGCTTTCCCAGAGACTCAGCATGTCACGGTGCTCGCTCTCGGCAGAAGCTTTTTTCTGAAAAGGCAAACTTACGGCTCCTTCTCCCTCAGGGAAGGTGCCAGCCCTGAAAACTAATGCAGTTTTTCACTATCCCTCTGCAGCCTATCCACAGGCACAACAGCTTTTGGGATCTCTGCTTTCCCAGAGACTCAGCATGTCACGGTGCTCGTTCTCGGCAGAAGCTTTTTCTGAGAAGGCAAAAGTGTGGCTCCTTCTCCCACAGGGAAGGTGCTAGCCCTGAAAGATCTTGCTGGTATTCACTATCCCTCTGCAGCCTATCCACAGGCACAACAGCTTTTGGGATCTCTGCTTTCCCAGAGACTCAGCATGTCACGGTGCTCGCTCTCGGCAGAAGCTTTTTTCTGAAAAGGCAAACTTACGGCTCCTTCTCCCTCAGGGAAGGTGCCAGCCCTGAAAACTAATGCAGTTTTTCACTATCCCTCTGCAGCCTATCCACAGGCACAACAGCTTTGGGGATCTCTGCTTTCCCAGAGACTCAGCATGTCACGGTGCTCGCTCTCGGCAGAAGCTTTTTTCTGAAAAGGCAAACTTACGGCTCCTTCTCCCACAGGGAAGGTGCCAGCCCTGAAAACTAATGCAGTTTTTCACTATCCCTCTGCAGCCTATCCACAGGCACACAGCTTTTGGGATCTCTGCTTTCCCAGAGACTCAGCATGTCACGGTGCTCGCTCTCGGCAGAAGCTTTTTTCTGAAAAGGCAAACTTACGGCTCCTTCTCCCACAGGGAAGGTGCCAGCCCTGAAAACTAATGCAGTTTTTCACTATCCCTCTGCAGCCTATCCACAGGCACAACAGCTTTTGGGATCTCTGCTTTCCCAGAGACTCAGCATGTCACGGTGCTCGTTCTCGGCAGAAGCTTTTTCTGAGAAGGCAAAAGTGTGGCTCCTTCTCCCACAAGGAAGGTGCTAGCCCTGAAAGATCTTGCTGGTATTCACTATCCCTCTGCAGCCTATCCACAGGCACAACAGCTTTTGGGATCTCTGCTTTCCCAGAGACTCAGCATGTCACGGTGCTCGCTCTCGGCAGAAGCTTTTTTCTGAAAAGGCAAACTTACGGCTCCTTCTCCCACAGGGAAGGTGCCAGCCCTGAAAACTAATGCAGTTTTTCACTATCCCTCTGCAGCCTATCCACAGGCACAACAGCTTTTGGGATCTCTGCTTTCCCAGAGACTCAGCATGTCACGGTGCTCGCTCTCGGCAGAAGCTTTTTTCTGAAAAGGCAAACTTACGGCTCCTTCTCCCACAGGGAAGGTGCCAGCATTGAAAACTAATGCAGTTTTTCACTATCCCTCTGCAGCCTATCCACAGGCACAACAGCTTTGGGGATCTCTGCTTTCCCAGAGACTCAGCATGTCACGGTGCTCGCTCTCGGCAGAAGCTTTTTTCTGAAAAAGAAAACTTTCGGCTCCTTCTCCCTCAGGGAAGGTGCCAGCCCTGAAAACTAATGCAGTTTTTCACTATCCCTCTGCAGCCTATCCACAGGCACAACAGCTTTTGGGATCTCTGCTTTCCCAGAGACTCAGCATGTCACGGTGCTCGCTCTCGGCAGAAGCTTTTTTCTGAAAAGGCAAACTTACGGCTCCTTCTCCCACAGGGAAGGTGCCAGCCCTGAAAACTAATGCAGTTTTTCACTATCCCTCTGCAGCCTATCCACAGGCACAACAGCTTTTGGGATCTCTGCTTTCCCAGAGACTCAGCATGTCACGGTGCTCGTTCTCGGCAGAAGCTTTTTCTGAGAAGGCAAAAGTGTGGCTCCTTCTCCCACAAGGAAGGTGCTAGCCCTGAAAGATCTTGCTGGTATTCACTATCCCTCTGCAGCCTATCCACAGGCACAACAGCTTTTGGGATCTCTGCTTTCCCAGAGACTCAGCATGTCACGGTGCTCGCTCTCGGCAGAAGCTTTTTTCTGAAAAGGCAAACTTACGGCTCCTTCTCCCACAGGGAAGGTGCCAGCCCTGAAAACTAATGCAGTTTTTCACTATCCCTCTGCAGCCTATCCACAGGCACAACAGCTTTGGGGATCTCTGCTTTCCCAGAGACTCAGCATGTCACGGTGCTCGCTCTCGGCAGAAGCTTTTTTCTGAAAAGGCAAACTTACGGCTCCTTCTCCCACAGGGAAGGTGCCAGCCCTGAAAACTAATGCAGTTTTTCACTATCCCTCTGCAGCCTATCCACAGGCACACAGCTTTTGGGATCTCTGCTTTCCCAGAGACTCAGCATGTCACGGTGCTCGCTCTCGGCAGAAGCTTTTTTCTGAAAAGGCAAACTTACGGCTCCTTCTCCCACAGGGAAGGTGCCAGCCCTGAAAACTAATGCAGTTTTTCACTATCCCTCTGCAGCCTATCCACAGGCACAACAGCTTTTGGGATCTCTGCTTTCCCAGAGACTCAGCATGTCACGGTGCTCGTTCTCGGCAGAAGCTTTTTCTGAGAAGGCAAAAGTGTGGCTCCTTCTCCCACAAGGAAGGTGCTAGCCCTGAAAGATCTTGCTGGTATTCACTATCCCTCTGCAGCCTATCCACAGGCACAACAGCTTTTGGGATCTCTGCTTTCCCAGAGACTCAGCATGTCACGGTGCTCGCTCTCGGCAGAAGCTTTTTTCTGAAAAGGCAAACTTACGGCTCCTTCTCCCACAGGGAAGGTGCCAGCCCTGAAAACTAATGCAGTTTTTCACTATCCCTCTGCAGCCTATCCACAGGCACAACAGCTTTTGGGATCTCTGCTTTCCCAGAGACTCAGCATGTCACGGTGCTCGTTCTCGGCAGAAGCTTTTTCTGAGAAGGCAAAAGTGTGGCTCCTTCTCCCACAAGGAAGGTGCTAGCCCTGAAAGATCTTGCTGGTATTCACTATCCCTCTGCAGCCTATCCACAGGCACAAAAGCTTTTGGGATCTCTGCTTTCCCAGAGACTCAGCATGTCACGGTGCTCGCTCTCGGCAGAAGCTTTTTTCTGAAAAGGCAAACTTACGGCTCCTTCTCCCACAGGGAAGGTGCCAGCCCTGAAAACTAATGCAGTTTTTCACTATCCCTCTGCAGCCTATCCACAGGCACAACAGCTTTTGGGATCTCTGCTTTCCCAGAGACTCAGCATGTCACGGTGCTCGTTCTCGGCAGAAGCTTTTTCTGAGAAGGCAAAAGTGTGGCTCCTTCTCCCACAGGGAAGGTGCTAGCCCTGAAAGATCTTGCTGGTATTCACTATCCCTCTGCAGCCTATCCACAGGCACAACAGCTTTTGGGATCTCTGCTTTCCCAGAGACTCAGCATGTCACGGTGCTCGCTCTCGGCAGAAGCTTTTTTCTGAAAAGGCAAACTTACGGCTCCTTCTCCCACAGGGAAGGTGCCAGCCCTGAAAACTAATGCAGTTTTTCACTATCCCTCTGCAGCCTATCCACAGGCACAACAGCTTTGGGGATCTCTGCTTTCCCAGAGACTCAGCATGTCACGGTGCTCGCTCTCGGCAGAAGCTTTTTTCTGAAAAGGCAAACTTACGGCTCCTTCTCCCACAGGGAAGGTGCCAGCATTGAAAACTAATGCAGTTTTTCATTATCCCTCTGCAGCCTATCCACAGGCACAACAGCTTTGGGGATCTCTGCTTTCCCAGAGACTCAGCATGTCACGGTGCTCGCTCTCGGCAGAAGCTTTTTTCTGAAAAAGAAAACTTTCGGCTCCTTCTCCCTCAGGGAAGGTGCCAGCCCTGAAAACTAATGCAGTTTTTCACTATCCCTCTGCAGCCTATCCACAGGCACAACAGCTTTTGGGATCTCTGCTTTCCCAGAGACTCAGCATGTCACGGTGCTCGCTCTCGGCAGAAGCTTTTTTCTGAAAAGGCAAACTTACGGCTCCTTCTCCCACAGGGAAGGTGCCAGCCCTGAAAACTAATGCAGTTTTTCACTATCCCTCTGCAGCCTATCCACAGGCACAACAGCTTTTGGGATCTCTGCTTTCCCAGAGACTCAGCATGTCACGGTGCTCGATCTCGGCAGAAGCTTTTTCTGAGAAGGCAAAAGTGTGGCTCCTTCTCCCACAAGGAAGGTGCTAGCCCTGAAAGATCTTGCTGGTATTCACTATCCCTCTGCAGCCTATCCACAGGCACAACAGCTTTTGGGATCTCTGCTTTCCCAGAGACTCAGCATGTCACGGTGCTCGCTCTCGGCAGAAGCTTTTTTCTGAAAAGGCAAACTTACGGCTCCTTCTCCCACAGGGAAGGTGCCAGCCCTGAAAACTAATGCAGTTTTTCACTATCCCTCTGCAGCCTATCCACAGGCACAACAGCTTTGGGGATCTCTGCTTTCCCAGAGACTCAGCATGTCACGGTGCTCGCTCTCGGCAGAAGCTTTTTTCTGAAAAGGCAAACTTACGGCTCCTTCTCCCACAGGGAAGGTGCCAGCATTGAAAACTAATGCAGTTTTTCACTATCCCTCTGCAGCCTATCCACAGGCACAACAGCTTTGGGGATCTCTGCTTTCCCAGAGACTCAGCATGTCACGGTGCTCGCTCTCGGCAGAAGCTTTTTTCTGAAAAGGCAAACTTACGGCTCCTTCTCCCACAGGGAAGGTGCCAGCCCTGAAAACTAATGCAGTTTTTCACTATCCCTCTGCAGCCTATCCACAGGCACAACAGCTTTTGGGATCTCTGCTTTCCCAGAGACTCAGCATGTCACGGTGCTCGTTCTCGGCAGAAGCTTTTTCTGAGAAGGCAAAAGTGTGGCTCCTTCTCCCACAAGGAAGGTGCTAGCCCTGAAAGATCTTGCTGGTATACACTATCCCTCTGCAGCCTATCCACAGGCACAACAGCTTTTGGGATCTCTGCTTTCCCAGAGACTCAGCATGTCACGGTGCTCGCTCTCTGCAGAAGCTTTTTTCTGAAAAGGCAAACTTACGGCTCCTTCTCCCACAGGGAAGGTGCCAGCCCTGAAAACTAATGCAGTTTTTCACTATCCCTCTGCAGCCTATCCATAGGCACAACAGCTTTGGGGATCTCTGCTTTCCCAGAGACTCAGCATGTCACGGTGCTCGCTCTCGGCAGGAGCTTTTTTCTGAAAAGGCAAACTTACGGCTCCTTCTCCCACAGGGAAGGTGCCAGCCCTGAAAACTAATGCAGTTTTTCACTATCCCTCTGCAGCCTATCCACAGGCACAACAGCTTTGGGGATCTCTGCTTTCCCAGAGACTCAGCATGTCACGGTGCTCGCTCTCGGCAGAAGCTTTTTTCTGAAAAGGCAAACTTACGGCTCCTTCTCCCACAGGGAAGGTGCCAGCCCTGAAAACTAATGCAGTTTTTCACTATCCCTCTGCAGCCTATCCACAGGCACAACAGCTTTTGGGATCTCTGCTTTCCCAGAGACTCAGCATGTCACGGTGCTCGCTCTCGGCAGAAGCTTTTTTCTGAAAAGGCAAACTTACGGCTCCTTCTCCCACAGGGAAGGTGCCAGCCCTGAAAACTAATGCAGTTTTTCACTATCCCTCTGCAGCCTATCCACAGGCACAACAGATTTTGGGATCTCTGCTTTCCCAGAGACTCAGCATGTCACGGTGCTCGCTCTCGGCAGAAGCTTTTTTCTGAAAAGGCAAACTTACGGCTCCTTCTCCCACAGGGAAGGTGCCAGCCCTGAAAACTAATGCAGTTTTTCACTATCCCTCTGCAGCCTATCCACAGGCACAACAGATTTTGGGATCTCTGCTTTCCCAGAGACTCAGCATGTCACGGTGCTCGCTCTCGGCAGAAGCTTTTTTCTGAAAAGGCAAACTTACGGCTCCTTCTCCCACAGGGAAGGTGCCAGCCCTGAAAACTAATGCAGTTTTTCACTATCCCTCTGCAGCCTATTCACAGGCACAACAGCTTTTGGGATCTCTGCTTTCCCAGAGACTCAGCATGTCACGGTGCTCGCTCTCGGCAGAAGCTTTTTTCTGAAAAGGCAAACTTACGGCTCCTTCTCCCACAGGGAAGGTGCCAGCCCTGAAAACTAATGCAGTTTTTCACTATCCCTCTGCAGCCTATCCACAGGCACAACAGCTTTGGGGATCTCTGCTTTCCCAGAGACTCAGCATGTCACGGTGCTCGCTCTCGGCAGAAGCTTTTTTCTGAAAAGGCAAACTTACGGCTCCTTCTCCCACAGGGAAGGTGCCAGCCCTGAAAACTAATGCAGTTTTTCACTATCCCTCTGCAGCCTATCCACAGGCACAACAGCTTTGGGGATCTCTGCTTTCCCAGAGACTCAGCATGTCACGGTGCTCGATCTCGGCAGAAGCTTTTTCTGAGAAGGCAAAAGTGTGGCTCCTTCTCCCACAAGGAAGGTGCTAGCCCTGAAAGATCTTGCTGGTATTCACTATCCCTCTGCAGCCTATCCACAGGCACAACAGCTTTGGGGATCTCTGCTTTCCCAGAGACTCAGCATGTCACGGTGCTCGCTCTCGGCAGAAGCTTTTTTCTGAAAAGGCAAACTTACGGCTCCTTCTCCCACAGGGAAGGTGCCAGCCCTGAAAACTAATGCAGTTTTTCACTATCCCTCTGCAGCCTATCCACAGGCACAACAGCTTTTGGGATCTCTGCTTTCCCAGAGACTCAGCATGTCACGGTGCTCGTTCTCGGCAGAAGCTTTTTCTGAGAAGGCAAAAGTGTGGCTCCTTCTCCCACAGGGAAGGTGCCAGCCCTGAAAACTAATGCAGTTTTTCACTATCCCTCTGCAGCCTATTCACAGGCACAACAGCTTTTGGGATCTCTGCTTTCCCAGAGACTCAGCATGTCACGGTGCTCGCTCTCGGCAGAAGCTTTTTTCTGAAAAGGCAAACTTACGGCTCCTTCTCCCACAGGGAAGGTGCCAGCCCTGAAAACTAATGCAGTTTTTCACTATCCCTCTGCAGCCTATCCACAGGCACAACAGCTTTGGGGATCTCTGCTTTCCCAGAGACTCAGCATGTCACGGTGCTCGCTCTCGGCAGAAGCTTTTTTCTGAAAAGGCAAACTTACGGCTCCTTCTCCCACAGGGAAGGTGCCAGCCCTGAAAACTAATGCAGTTTTTCACTATCCCTCTGCAGCCTATCCACAGGCACAACAGCTTTGGGGATCTCTGCTTTCCCAGAGACTCAGCATGTCACGGTGCTCGTTCTCGGCAGAAGCTTTTTCTGAGAAGGCAAAAGTGTGGCTCCTTCTCCCACAAGGAAGGTGCTAGCCCTGAAAGATCTTGCTGGTATTCACTATCCCTCTGCAGCCTATCCACAGGCACAACAGCTTTTGGGATCTCTGCTTTCCCAGAGACTCAGCATGTCACGGTGCTCGCTCTCGGCAGAAGCTTTTTTCTGAAAAGGCAAACTTACGGCTCCTTCTCCCACAGGGAAGGTGCCAGCCCTGAAAACTAATGCAGTTTTTCACTATCCCTCTGCAGCCTATCCACAGGCACAACAGCTTTGGGGATCTCTGCTTTCCCAGAGACTCAGCATGTCACGGTGCTCGTTCTCGGCAGAAGCTTTTTCTGAGAAGGCAAAAGTGTGGCTCCTTCTCCCACAAGGAAGGTGCTAGCCCTGAAAGATCTTGCTGGTATTCACTATCCCTCTGCAGCCTATCCACAGGCACAACAGCTTTTGGGATCTCTGCTTTCCCAGAGACTCAGCATGTCACGGTGCTCGCTCTCGGCAGAAGCTTTTTTCTGAAAAGGCAAACTTACGGCTCCTTCTCCCACAGGGAAGGTGCCAGCCCTGAAAACTAATGCAGTTTTTCACTATCCCTCTGCAGCCTATCCACAGGCACAACAGCTTTGGGGATCTCTGCTTTCCCAGAGACTCAGCATGTCACGGTGCTCGCTCTCGGCAGAAGCTTTTTTCTGAAAAGGCAAACTTACGGCTCCTTCTCCCACAGGGAAGGTGCCAGCCCTGAAAACTAATGCAGTTTTTCACTATCCCTCTGCAGCCTATCCACAGGCACAACAGCTTTTGGGATCTCTGCTTTCCCAGAGACTCAGCATGTCACGGTGCTCGTTCTCGGCAGAAGCTTTTTCTGAGAAGGCAAAAGTGTGGCTCCTTCTCCCACAAGGAAGGTGCTAGCCCTGAAAGATCTTGCTGGTATTCACTATCCCTCTGCAGCCTATCCACAGGCACAACAGCTTTTGGGATCTCTGCTTTCCCAGAGACTCAGCATGTCACGGTGCTCGCTCTCGGCAGAAGCTTTTTTCTGAAAAGGCAAACTTACGGCTCCTTCTCCCACAGGGAAGGTGCCAGCCCTGAAAACTAATGCAGTTTTTCACTATCCCTCTGCAGCCTATCCACAGGCACAACAGCTTTTGGGATCTCTGCTTTCCCAGAGACTCAGCATGTCACGGTGCTCGTTCTCGGCAGAAGCTTTTTCTGAGAAGGCAAAAGTGTGGCTCCTTCTCCCACAAGGAAGGTGCTAGCCCTGAAAGATCTTGCTGGTATTCACTATCCCTCTGCAGCCTATCCACAGGCACAAAAGCTTTTGGGATCTCTGCTTTCCCAGAGACTCAGCATGTCACGGTGCTCGCTCTCGGCAGAAGCTTTTTTCTGAAAAGGCAAACTTACGGCTCCTTCTCCCACAGGGAAGGTGCCAGCCCTGAAAACTAATGCAGTTTTTCACTATCCCTCTGCAGCCTATCCACAGGCACAACAGCTTTTGGGATCTCTGCTTTCCCAGAGACTCAGCATGTCACGGTGCTCGTTCTCGGCAGAAGCTTTTTCTGAGAAGGCAAAAGTGTGGCTCCTTCTCCCACAAGGAAGGTGCTAGCCCTGAAAGATCTTGCTGGTATTCACTATCCCTCTGCAGCCTATCCACAGGCACAACAGCTTTTGGGATCTCTGCTTTCCCAGAGATTCAGCATGTCACGGTGCTCGCTCTCGGCAGAAGCTTTTTTCTGAAAAGGCAAACTTACGGCTCCTTCTCCCACAGGGAAGGTGCCAGCCCTGAAAACTAATGCAGTTTTTCACTATCCCTCTGCAGCCTATCCACAGGCACAACAGCTTTTGGGATCTCTGCTTTCCCAGAGACTCAGCATGTCACGGTGCTCGTTCTCGGCAGAAGCTTTTTCTGAGAAGGCAAAAGTGTGGCTCCTTCTCCCACAAGGAAGGTGCTAGCCCTGAAAGATCTTGCTGGTATTCACTATCCCTCTGCAGCCTATCCACAGGCACAAAAGCTTTTGGGATCTCTGCTTTCCCAGAGACTCAGCATGTCACGGTGCTCGCTCTCGGCAGAAGCTTTTTTCTGAAAAGGCAAACTTACGGCTCCTTCTCCCACAGGGAAGGTGCCAGCCCTGAAAACTAATGCAGTTTTTCACTATCCCTCTGCAGCCTATCCACAGGCACAACAGCTTTTGGGATCTCTGCTTTCCCAGAGACTCAGCATGTCACGGTGCTCGTTCTCGGCAGAAGCTTTTTCTGAGAAGGCAAAAGTGTGGCTCCTTCTCCCACAGGGAAGGTGCTAGCCCTGAAAGATCTTGCTGGTATTCACTATCCCTCTGCAGCCTATCCACAGGCACAACAGCTTTTGGGATCTCTGCTTTCCCAGAGACTCAGCATGTCACGGTGCTCGCTCTCGGCAGAAGCTTTTTTCTGAAAAGGCAAACTTACGGCTCCTTCTCCCACAGGGAAGGTGCCAGCCCTGAAAACTAATGCAGTTTTTCACTATCCCTCTGCAGCCTATCCACAGGCACAACAGCTTTGGGGATCTCTGCTTTCCCAGAGACTCAGCATGTCACGGTGCTCGCTCTCGGCAGAAGCTTTTTTCTGAAAAGGCAAACTTACGGCTCCTTCTCCCACAGGGAAGGTGCCAGCATTGAAAACTAATGCAGTTTTTCACTATCCCTCTGCAGCCTATCCACAGGCACAACAGCTTTGGGGATCTCTGCTTTCCCAGAGACTCAGCATGTCACGGTGCTCGCTCTCGGCAGAAGCTTTTTTCTGAAAAAGAAAACTTTCGGCTCCTTCTCCCTCAGGGAAGGTGCCAGCCCTGAAAACTAATGCAGTTTTTCACTATCCCTCTGCAGCCTATCCACAGGCACAACAGCTTTTGGGATCTCTGCTTTCCCAGAGACTCAGCATGTCACGGTGCTCGCTCTCGGCAGAAGCTTTTTTCTGAAAAGGCAAACTTACGGCTCCTTCTCCCACAGGGAAGGTGCCAGCCCTGAAAACTAATGCAGTTTCTCACTATCCCTCTGCAGCCTATCCACAGGCACAACAGCTTTTGGGATCTCTGCTTTCCCAGAGACTCAGCATGTCACGGTGCTCGTTCTCGGCAGAAGCTTTTTCTGAGAAGGCAAAAGTGTGGCTCCTTCTCCCACAAGGAAGGTGCTAGCCCTGAAAGATCTTGCTGGTATTCACTATCCCTCTGCAGCCTATCCACAGGCACAACAGCTTTTGGGATCTCTGCTTTCCCAGAGACTCAGCATGTCACGGTGCTCGCTCTCGGCAGAAGCTTTTTTCTGAAAAGGCAAACTTACGGCTCCTTCTCCCACAGGGAAGGTGCCAGCCCTGAAAACTAATGCAGTTTTTCACTATCCCTCTGCAGCCTATCCACAGGCACAACAGCTTTGGGGATCTCTGCTTTCCCAGAGACTCAGCATGTCACGGTGCTCGCTCTCGGCAGAAGCTTTTTTCTGAAAAGGCAAACTTACGGCTCCTTCTCCCACAGGGAAGGTGCCAGCATTGAAAACTAATGCAGTTTTTCACTATCCCTCTGCAGCCTATCCACAGGCACAACAGCTTTGGGGATCTCTGCTTTCCCAGAGGACTCAGCATGTCACGGTGCTCGCTCACGCAGAAGCTTTTTTTCTGAAAAGGCAAACTTACGGCTCCTTCTCCCACAGGGAAGGTGCCAGCCCTGAAAACTAATGCAGTTTTTCACTATCCCTCTGCAGCCTATCCACAGGCACAACAGCTTTTGGGATCTCTGCTTTCCCAGAGACTCAGCATGTCACGGTGCTCGTTCTCGGCAGAAGCTTTTTCTGAGAAGGCAAAAGTGTGGCTCCTTCTCCCACAAGGAAGGTGCTAGCCCTGAAAGATCTTGCTGGTATTCACTATCCCTCTGCAGCCTATCCACAGGCACAACAGCTTTTGGGATCTCTGCTTTCCCAGAGACTCAGCATGTCACGGTGCTCGCTCTCTGCAGAAGCTTTTTCTGAAAAGGCAAACTTACGGCTCCTTCTCCCACAAGGAAGGTGCCAGCCCTGAAAACTAATGCAGTTTTTCACTATCCCTCTGCAGCCTATCCATAGGCACAACAGCTTTGGGGATCTCTGCTTTCCCAGAGACTCAGCATGTCACGGTGCCTCGCTCTCGGCAGGAGCTTTTTTCTGAAAAGGCAAACTTACGGCTCCTTCTCCCACAGGGAAGGTGCCAGCCCTGAAAACTAATGCAGTTTTTCACTATCCCTCTGCAGCCTATCCACAGGCACAACAGCTTTGGGGATCTCTGCTTTCCCAGAGACTCAGCATGTCACGGTGCTCGCTCTCGGCAGAAGCTTTTTTCTGAAAAGGCAAACTTACGGCTCCTTCTCCCACAGGGAAGGTGCCAGCCCTGAAAACTAATGCAGTTTTTCACTATCCCTCTGCAGCCTATCCACAGGCACAACAGCTTTGGGATCTCTGCTTTCCCAGAGACTCAGCATGTCACGGTGCTCGCTCTCGGCAGAAGCTTTTTTCTGAAAAGGCAAACTTACGGCTCCTTCTCCCACAGGGAAGGTGCCAGCCCTGAAAACTAATGCAGTTTTTCACTATCCCTCTGCAGCCTATCCACAGGCACAACAGATTTTGGGATCTCTGCTTTCCCAGAGACTCAGCATGTCACGGTGCTCGCTCTCGGCAGAAGCTTTTTTCTGAAAAGGCAAACTTACGGCTCCTTCTCCCACAGGGAAGGTGCCAGCCCTGAAAACTAATGCAGTTTTTCACTATCCCTCTGCAGCCTATCCACAGGCACAACAGATTTGGGATCTCTGCTTTCCCAGAGACTCAGCATGTCACGGTGCTCGCTCTTCGAGCA